>NC_057801.1:643089640-643186246 GCF_018294505.1 Triticum aestivum
GCTGTGCAGCCCCTTGTCCTTGTTTTCGGCATTTATTTTGCCAGCCTATTTAAATACCCATTAGTCTCTGTTGGTGTGGTTGGCTGGCTTGTCGGGGTGCCATGAATTTGGCACGAGCGCTCCAGTATACGGTCCAGACTAGGGCTGGACCATAAGCTCGTAGCTCGCGAGCTTAACAAGCGCTAGATAGTTCGGCTCGTTAAGCTCATAGCTCGCTTCTTAATGAACAGAGCCAATCATTGATTTTAGCTCGTTAAGATTAACGAGCTTAACGAGCGAGCTAACGAGTTTCACGAGTAGCTCGTTAAGCTCGTTATAACAACACAACACATATTTTCATATTATGTGACAAACTCTTTGTAGCACCTCAGCCCATCTATTTAATCTAATCGACATATGAGGCAACAAACTACTTTATTTATTTTTCTAGTCACCATATTTCATCTTAAAAACCATACCTACACATTCATCATGTATATCGTAACACATTATAATCTGTTAATGAGCGCTCTCGAGTGCTCACGAGCTTAACGAGCTTCAAACAAGCCAAGCCGAGCAGGGTTTTCTGCTCGTTAACCTTAACGAGCTTAATGAGCCGAGCCTTAACGAGCACGAGCTTAACGAGTACGAGCTTAATGAGCCGAGCTGCTCGTTAGTCCAGCCCTAGTCCAGACTGGACGAACCTTGATTGTTACGCTTGAATGGCTTCTTCCGCTGACCGGATTTCGATCCGCTGAATCCGGCATTGACCGCCGTATCCTCGGTGCTGTCATCGTTGTTTTGTCGCTTGTGTCTGTTGCGCCGTGGCTTGCCATTATTGTCCCGGACATCTAAAGTTCTAGAATGTGGCGTAGTGCTACTGCGAGCCAACCAGCTGTCCTCGCCGCGAAAAGCGGGTCATTGGTGTCGTAAGAGCTGCCATGGACTTGGGTTTCTCCTGGCCGAGGTGTCTGGAGAGCCACTTGTCACAGATATTATGCTTGAAAGCCGCCAAGGCTTCGGCGTCCGGACAGTCGACTATTTGGTTCTTTTTAGTTAGGAACCGAGTCCAGAATTTCCTGGTTGATTCTCCGAGCTGTTGAGTAATGTGGCTCAAGTTATCGGCATCCGGAGGTTGCACATATGTGCCCTGGAAGTTGTCAAGAAATGCGTCTTCCAGATTTTCCCAACTGCCAATGGAATTTGCGGGCAGGCTGTTTAGCCAGTGCCGGGCAGGTCCTTTGAGCTTAAGGGGAAGATACTTGATGGCATGTAGATCATCTCCGCGGGACATGTGAATGTGGAGAAGGAAATCCTTGATCCATACCGCGGGGTCTGTGGTGCCATCGTATGATTCGATGTTTACGGGTTTAAACCCTTCTGGGAATTCATGAACCATCACTTCATCAGTGAAGCATAGGGGGTGTGCGGCGCCTCTATGTCGGGATATGTCGCGGCGCAGTCCGGCTGCGTCTGACTGGTTGTATTCGGCCCGGCCGGATTTGCTGTTGGTGTATCCGGTATGACGGTCATCGTCATGTGCTTCGGCGCGCCCCCGTGATCCGTAGATTGAGCTTGGTTGTCCTGCGATGTTATCCAGCTTATCACGCAGGTCCTGAGTATTGCCCCGGGCCGTAATAAACCGGCGCGGGGGTACAGGCTGGTATTTCGGCTGATATGCCGTTTTGTCCCGACCTCGAGGCGGTCGGTCAGCCGTGGGCGCTCGAGTCCGTATTCCTCGGCTGCCAGGACTTCTGTCCAACTTGTCTGTGAGCAGATCTTGATCAGCTTGGAGCTGCTGCTTCTTCTTCTTCAGGCTTCTCGCAGTGGCAATAAGCTGGCGCTTGAAGCGCTCCTGCTCTGCGAGGTCTTCGGGTACGCCGAACTCGTCATCGCCGAGACTAATCTCGTCTTCAGAGAGGGGCATGTAGTTGTCCTCCTCTGGATACCCGTCCGTCGCCTGTTCATCCGGGATGTCATGCCCGTCTTCCTTTTCGGCCTGCTCGAAGGCGGGCTGTTCGGGGTTGTATTCATCATCGACACCGTCCGGATTATTATCGTCTCCGGTGCCGGTATTGCCTTGGCGGAGCTTGGAGCGGCGCTAACGACACCCATGCTTTGCTTTCTTCTTGGAGGGGTTATCCTCCATTGCCTCATCGCTGTTGGTTTCTTTCGGAGTGTCCACCATATATATATCATATGAAGAGGTGGTTGTCCACCGACCTGTGAGCAGTGGCTCCTGTATGTCTCCTGCATCGTCGTCCATACCGTCGATGTCTTCGAAGTAAAAGTCGAGCACGTCGGTTAAATCATCGATCATGGCGATGAAGTGGGTGGTGGGTGGGCAGCGAATTCCTTCATCGCCTACTTCCCACTCAAGCCGGACATAGTTCGGCTCAGAGCCTCCTGATAGAGAGAGAGAGACTTTAATGAGTTCAGCATGTCGCAAAAAGGCGAGTGCTGAAAGATGTCCGTAGCGGTAAACTCCATTACCGGAGCCCAGCCTAGCTCGACTGGCTCGAGAGTGAGCGGACTAGGACCAACAACCGGATATGAGTCAGGGGGCCCAGGGTTACAGGCCTCCACAGCGGTGGGACCCATGTTCGACTCTACCGCCGATAAGTGTGCGGCCTGCGGAGCAGGGTCCAGCCCTCCGTCCCTAGGCAACACAACCTGCCCCGGATTTAGATCCAAGGCCGCTTCGGGGATGATGTCCCAGGCACTGTCCGACAGCAGGTCTATGCCGTGCTCGTCGTGGCTATCCGGCGCTCCTGGCGCAGGCTCGAATCCGTCGAAGATCAAGTCTCCGCGAATATCCCCCTGTGTAGTTCAAGTTTCCGAACCTGATCTGGTGGCCAGGGGCGAAGCTGTCGATCTGCTCCAACTAGCCGAGCGAATTGGCCCGCAGTGCGAAGCCGCCGAACACAAAGATCTGTCTGGGGAGAAAAGTCTCACCCTGGACCATGTTGTTGACGATTGAAGATGCCATCAAGCCTCGAAGTGACGACATAGAGGAACTCTCAATGAAAGCACCAATGTCGGTGTCAAAACCGGCGGATCTTGGGTAGGGGGTCCCGATATGTTCGTCTTAGGCTGATGGTAACATGAAGCAAGGGACACAATGTTTACCCAGGTTCGGGCCCTCTTGATGGAGGTAAAACCCTACTTCCTGCTTGATTAATATTGAAGATATGTGGAATACAAGAGTAGATCTACCACGAGATCATAGAGGCTAAACCCTAAGAGCTAGCCTATGATGGTATGATTGTAATTGTGATCGGCCTTCTAAGGACCATGCTCTCCATTTTATATAGACACCGGAGAGCTAGGGTTTACATGGAGTCGGTTACAAGGAAGGAAACATAATATTCGGATCGCCAAGCTTGTCTTCCGCGCAAAGGAGAGTCCCATCCGGACACGAGCCGTAGTCTTGAGTCTTGTATCTTGACGCTTCTATAGTCCGGATGATGTATATAGTCCGGCTATCCGGATACCCCCTTATCTAGGACTCCCTCAACGGGGATCCTCAGATCCAAATCACACCATCTTCCTCCCAACAAGCATTCAACAGAGCGTGCCCAGAAAAAGCCACTCCATAATGGCTGGCCGCCGCAGCTCCTCCTCTCGTACCCTCAGCTCTAAGCCAGGTGATTGGGAGAAGTGTTCTGTCCCTCATAGCCGATTAGTAGAGTTGCAGACCCAGGGGTTCCTTCCACCTGCATACATGGTCCCCGTCCGAGCCGGACTAGCCACCTATAATGGCGGGGAGCAAGCGGAGAACTTTCCGAACCCATCTAGAGGGGAGCGGATATGCCTTGTCCCGTATTTGTTGAGAGGGCTTGGGTTTCCAATCCACCCATTCCTCTGCGGGCTCCTGGAGTTCTACGGTCTCCAGCTGCACAACTTCACTCCTTCCTCCATACTACACATCGTAGGGTATGTTGCCTTCTGCGAGCTATTCCTGGGCTGCGAAGCTCATTTCAAGTTATGGAAGAGGCTATTCTGCCTCGTCCCTCGCAATCAGGAGGGATCTATATATCAAGTGGGCGGAGCCGAAATATGGCGCGTCGCCCAGGCCGGATACCTGTCCGGCACTCCAAAAAAGGCATCCGAAGACTGGCCTGCGGAGTGGTTTTATGTAGATGATGTTCCCCTTCCGCACCCAGTCCGGCCGGGCCTTCCTGAGTTTACCAATGCCCCGCTGAAGAAATGCCAAAACTGGCGCCCGCGGAGCCCCCGGGAGGAAGATGACAGAGAGGTCCTCTATCTGATGGGCAGGATAAAAATACTGGCCAAATCAGGATTGACAATAATAGAAGTCATGTCAATATGCATAATGCGGGGGTGCAGCCACTTCAATATCGGGGGAAACCCATGTGGCACTTCAACGGAGAAGACGACGCCACCCGCTGCGGTTGTAAAGGTCCGGACTCTGCCACCGCACTGGCAAAAATATTTGTCCGATTTGTACAAAGGGGAAGAAGAGGAGTTCCTCCGCATTAAGCCGCGGGATGGATTTTCCATGTACAACCCCCAAGCTGGGTAAGCTGTCATTCCTCACTCGACTCTATTCATTCCTGTGACCATTGTTACCAATCATTTATCTTGCTATTTTCAAAGCAGGAACTGAGAAGGGTCGTGGAAGAGTTCAACAGCCCACCTCGACAGCCAGAGGATCCTGGCCGGGCTGTCGACCCCGGACTTGAAGAAGATCCTGATATATCCGTGGAGCTTGTCGATGGGACATTTTATCGAGCGAGCCGTGACGGCGCCTTGGTGGCCATCCTTGCCGATTATCCCGGGCTGCTCCCGGTGTCGAATGTAGGTAAAGCCGGAGCCCTAAATTCCGAATTATGTCGTGCCTTAAGAACACATGTTGTATTTTTACAGAAACAGCCATCGGGATTCCGTGCCGAGCCCACAGGGGCTCATTAGCAAAGGGCACCCGGGCCGGGCAGGCATAAGAGGAAGGCGGTTAGAACTGAGACGCCAGGGGCAGAGGTACAAATTAAGCTTGCTCTGTGATTATCTTTGCCGAAATGTGATAGTTTGCATTATGTCCTGGTCAGAAAAAACATTCGCCGGACTATATCCGGATCCCCTGCCGTCCACGCCTTAAGCAGCCGGATTCCTGGACCGGACTCACGGGTGGAGGCTGATGTGGGGGCAACGCCGAATTTCCCTCCCACAGAGGATGCGGACAGGCTTTCCACTACAAACTCCAAAGTGAAGAGCACCATGAATCACCGGCGCAGACGGGCCGTACTCCGCAATGGTATTTTCTCCGAGGTGGCTTTTAATGCCTTCAACTCCGGAGACGCATATATTCGCGCCGCTCAAGATGGACTTGCCAGAGCGACGGACCAGTATGCGAAGGATATACGGGTAAGAAAATTTGATAAGTATGTGTAGTTGTAGCCCCTGAGACTTGAAACAGTTGGCACAACTAATTTAAGGATCATTGTATGCATAGGTTCTTGTAGAGAAGAATACCCAGTTATCTCAAGTGCTGGAGGAATGTAAGACCCAGCTGAAGGCCGTTGTTGCCGAACAAGAGGGATCAAAAAAGTCCTCTTCTGGTAAGACTTGCTTTGATAACAGAATATGTAAGGATGTATACCAGTTATTTATTCGGCATGGTTTATAAATCTAACAAAATATGTTGCAGATAATCCTGGAGAGAATCCGAAGATTGTGGAAGATCAATGTTGGGGATATCGCTTATCGGGAACTTATCGGTCGACCCATGATAAGGGGTAAATCGGCCAGTTTATCGCCATATCGGCCGATTTATTGCCATATCGGCTGAATTATCAGCTGATTTATCTTATCTGTCAGACAACGATAAGCGATAAATCGGCTGATTTATCGGAATATCGGAAGATATCTTGAACAGTGTGGAAGATAATGAGCCACATCTGCGAAGTCAGCTGAAGGCGAGCGAGCGTGTGCTGATGCAGGCCATTCGAGAGAGAAATAATCTCCAAGATGCTAATATCCAACTGAGCATCGAATTAAAACATGTTTGGGCTCAGCTTGCTGACTCCGTGAAGGAGAACAGGAGGCTTCGACGCGACATTTATAGTAAGTGCTTGAATGAACTGTAGTACAGTTCGGCGAGGAAGCGTATTGACAGAGTTATGTATGTAGGTATGCTGACGGGCCGTCCTGAAGAGGAGATGCCCTGATCCACAGGCGATATGCTACAAGATCTTTCACAACTGCATGAACAAGCGCGGCAAGTGACGCAGGGTATTGCCCAGGCCTTGTGGCCATCCAGTTCCTAGCCAGGAGGCATGAGCGAGCTTGTGGAGATGCTCAACGGAGCATGGCGACACTTCCGGTTATGGAAGATATCAACCTGCTGACAAGGTGCGAGGGAAGCCTGGGCCATGGTGAAGACGCGATACGCCAAGGCTGACCCAAACCATATTGAAGTCGGACCGGTGGGGTCAGATGGGCAAGAGATACTCGTAAGTCTAGTATATGACCAAGTAGCGTTAGCCGCAAAGTATTCCCAACAGGATTGTAGGCTAGACAGCCTATTGGATGGTATAGAGGATGAATATAGCCAGTCCAAGTGACTATGTAATTAAATGGATCTATGTAGTCTCTAGCCGAATTGAAAATCATTTGTCATGGCGGACCTTTTCGCTTCAGCCCCCGGACCCGACAATCCTAAGTGTATCCGAATACACGCACAGTTATAAAAAAACCGGGGTATGCATGGAAACCAGGCGTAGGGGTCATAAGTGCTTGAACAGACAAGTACCCAACTAGTTATGTTATATTACATGGATAGTAAGAAACATCTTCCAGAGAGAATAGTTCCGTTAGGGGTTCCCTTCTCTGGGTGCGCATGCATCGATGTGCATGTCCGAACTACGAACAGAAGTGCAGGAAACAAACCATCTGGGGATTCACGTTGTAATAAACAAAAACATCTTTTGTTCACCGACCGAATATTCCCTAAAGAAGGCTAGCTTTCGGCTTCACCCAGTCTGAGGTACACATCCGGCTCAACCGGCAGTAACAATCACAGAGGTGCTCCCCTTATGCCCTAGCCGAATTAACGGGAACGTAGGGCATAAACACAAGAGCCAGGCAACCCAGCATAGCCAAAACTTAAGTCATATCGATGCATATAATGGTGAAGAAAAGGCACATATGGAAACAAAACGCATATGTGGCTGGCGGGAAGCCATTAAAGTATTTATATTTAGCTTCCGTATAGAGAGCCCCCAGGTATAATGAGCACACGTAGTGCAGCCAGAGCGATCAAAGCATCCGTACAGTTTTTAAGGTTGTATGTGGAAAGTAAAAGAGGGCGAGAAAGGAAGAAAGAGAACATAATTGAAGAAGTGGAGGTAAGGAGATGAACTCTGAGGTCAGCACTAGGCGTAGAATCTTCGGAGTCTGGCCGCGTTCCATGGGTTCAGCTCTAGTCTGTTATCAGATGCATTGCGCAGACGGTACGCTCCTCCGGTGAGAACTTTATCAATGATGAAGGGACCCTCCAACTTGGGTTTGAGCTTGTCCTTCTTCTTCTCAGGGAGGCGTAGAACTAGTTCGCCAATGTTATAAGTTTTGGCCCGTACTTCTCTACTTTGATACCTTCGAGCTTGTTGCTGATAGAATGCGGAACGGGCTTTTGCGACGTCACGCTCCTCCTCCAGAGCATCTAAGTTGTCCTAGTGATCTAGCTCGGCTTCCTTCTCTTTGTACATGCGCACGCGAGGTGAGTCATGGATTACGTCGCAGGGTTTCACTCCTTCTCCGCCGTACACCATAAAAAATGGTGTGTATTCGGTGGTGCGATTCAGCGTGGTCCGCAGCACCCAGAGTACGGAATTGAGCTCCTCGACCCAATGCGTGTCTGATTCCTTCAAGGATCGCACTAGTCTGGGTTTGATGCCGCTCATGATGAGACCATTTGCACACTCGGCTTGACCGTTTGTTTGGGGGTGATAGACAGAGGCGTAATCGAGCTTGATGCCCATGTTGCCGCACCAAGTTTTCACCTCATCGACTGTGAAATTTGAGCCATTGTCAGTGATGATGTTGTGGGGACACCGTAACGGTGTACGACCCCTGATATGAAGTCTATCACTGGTTTGGATTCGGCCGTTTAGCTGGTTTGGCTTCTATCCATTTGGTGAACTTGTCTACCATGACCAATACGTATTTTTTCTTATGGCTTCCCCCTTTAAGGGGTCCAACCATGTCCAGCCCCTAGACAGCGAAGGGCCAAGTTATGGGGATTGTTTGGAGAGCGGTAGGGGGCATATGGCTCTGATTGGCGAAGAGTTGGCAACCAACGCAATGTTGGATAAGGTCCTGTGCATCTGCCCGGGCTGTCGGCCAATAAAACCCTATACGGAAGGCCTTGCTTACAAGTGCCCGAGCCGCAGGGTGGTGCCCGCCAAGTCCGGAATGGATTTCGGCTAAGAGCTGCCGCCCTTCCTCTTCGGAGATGCATCTTTGGAGCACTCCGGTAGTGCTTTTCTTGTAGAGCTCTCCTTCATGGACTTTGTAGGCCTTAGAACGTCGCACAATACAACGTGCCTCATTTTGGTCCTTAGGGAGCTCTTGCCTATTTAGGTAGGCCAAGAAGGGCTTGGTCCACGGGGCGATGATAGCCATGATTTCGTGGGCCGATCGTGTTATTTCGGTGGCAAAGCCTCCGATTACATCCGATGGTTCAGAATCTGGGGTTGTATTCAGAGCCAGAGTAATGTTGCCAGACTCCCCTTCCCATACCACGGATGGCTTGAACAGCCTTTCCAAGAAGATATTTGGTGGGACGGGGTTGCGATTAGCACCGATGCTGGCAAGGATATCCGCCGCTTGATTATTTTCTCTGACCACATGGTGGAATTTGAGCCCCTCGAACTGAGCTGACATTTTGAGGACAGCATTATGATAAGCCGCCATTTTCGGATCCTTGGCACCAAAGTCTCCATTTATCTGAGATATTGCGAGGTTCGAGTCCCCGCGTACTTCAAGGCGTTGGATGTCCATGGAGACTGCCATCCGAAGACCATGCAACAGGGCCTCGTATTTGGCTGCATTGTTGGAGTCTGTGTATAATATTTGGAGTACATATTGGACCGTATCTCCGATGGGGGATGTAAGGAAAACACCCGCCCCCAATCCGGCCAGCATTTTAGAGCCGTCGAAGTGCATGATCCAATTGGAGTATGCGCCGTACTCTTTAGGGAGTTTGGCTTCTGTCCATTCGGCGCCAAACTCAGCCAGTACTTGCGAGTTAATGGCCCGTCGTGGTTTGTATGTTATGTCGAACGGGAGGAGCTCGATAGCCCATTTAGCGATTCGGCCCGTTGCATCACGGTTATTTATTATATAATTTAGTGGTACTTCGGAGGCCACCTAATCGAACACTCTTGAAAGTAATGTCGTAGCTTCCGTGATGCCATGAAGATCGTGTATGCTATCTTTTGATAGTGTGGGTACCGAGATTTGCATGGAGTGAGGACAGTGGACACGTAATATACCGACTTTTGGAGTGGGAACTTGTGTCCGTCTGCTTCTCGTTCGACGACGAGCACTGCACTTACAACCTGGTGTGTTGCTGCTATGTATAATAGCATGGGTTCGCCTATACTTGGCGCGGTCAGGACTGGGTTGGTGGCCAAGAGTGCCTTTATTTCTTCCAGTCCGTCCGTGGCTGCATCCGTCCACTCGAAGTGTTTGGTGCGTCGAAGAAGGCGATAAAGAGGTAGTGCCTTTTCTCCTAATCGGGAGATAAAGCGGCTTAAGGCAGCCACACATCCGGTTAGTTTCTGAATCTGCTTGAGGTCTGTTGGGATAGCCAACTGTGATAGAGCTCGGATTTTTGCGGGATTTGCTTCAATTCCTCTATTGGAAAAGATGAAGCCAGGCAATTTCCCGGAGGCTACAGCAAAGACACATTTCTCCGGGTTGAGCTTGATGTCGTATGTTCGGAGGTTGTCGAACGTGAGCCTCAAGTCATCTATTAAAGTTTCAATGTGTCTTGTTTTAATGACCACGTCATCTACGTAAGCCTCAACTGTTTTACCGATTTGTTTTTCCAGGCATGTCTGAATCATGCGTTGATAGGTTGCACCAGCGTTTTTGAGCCCAAAAGGCATGGTGTTGAAATAGAAGGGGCCGTATGGCGTAATGAAGGCCGTTGCGGCTTGGTCAGACTCTGCCATCTTGATTTGATGGTATCTGGAGTATGCGTCATGGAAACACAATGAGTCGTGTCCTGCGATGGCGTTGATGATTTGGTCAATGCGGGGGAGTGGGAAGGGATCCTTGGGGTAAGCCTTATTGAGGTCCTTGAAATCGACACATAGGCGCCAGGATTTGTCCTTCTTTGGTACCATTACCAGGTTTGCTAACCAATCCGGATGTTTGATGTCTCTGATGAATCCGGCCTCGAGTAGCTTGGCTAGCTCTTCTCCCATGGCTTTCCGCTTAGGCTCTGAGAAGCGCCTAAGAGTCTACTTGACTGGCTTGTATCCTTTAAGTATATTGAGGCTGTGTTCGGCCAGCCTGCGTGGGATGCCCGGCATGTCTGAAGGATGCCAGGCGAAAATATCCCAATTCTCTCGCAGGAAATCTCGTAGTGCAACGTCTATTGTGGGGTTCAATTGTGTCCCAATGGAAGCTGTCCTTGTAGGGTCCATTGGGTGGACCTGGAATTTGACTATCTCATCCGCGGGTTTGAAAGAGGTGGACTTGGGTTGCTTGTCGAGTATCACGTTGTCTCTGTTCACTTTGGCTCGCAGCGTTGTCAGTTCTTTGGCCGCGAGGGCTTCTGATAATGGCTCCAAGGCTAGTGCGGCAGTTCTATTTTCGGCACGGAGTGCAACGTCTGGATTACTAGCTAGAGTGATTATTCCATTGGGCCCGGGCATTTTGAGCTTCATGTACCCATAATGGGGTATAGCTTGGAAGCTCGTGAATGCGTTCCACCCTAAGAGGATGCTGCTGAATGGGGCTACTTGGAATGTAATTTCTTCGGACCTGTAATTCTCACGTGCCGAATACCACATCAAGTGTGATTTTTCCCACGCATCGCGCCTCCCGACTAGGGATGATTCCCCTGAAGGTCGTGTCGCTTTGCTCAATGCGTCTCTTGTCAATTTCCATCTCGTTGAGGGTTTCCTCGTAGATGAGGTTTAGTCCGCTTCCGCCGTCCATGAGCACTTTAGTGAGCTGGAAGCCGTCCATGATTGGACTAAGGACCAAAGCGGCGGGTGCCCGGACTGTTCGGAATTGAGGTTCGTCACTGGCATTGTAAGTTATAGCCGTGTTGTTCCACGGATTTATTGTTTCCATGTGGCAAACTTCGGCGAGACTGCATTGAGCTCGCTTGCGCCTATTATTTGAGGCGAAAGTCTCGAAGACTGTCAATACCGTATTGTTATTTCCGGCGGGATGTTGTTCTGCTGTGTGATATATGAGGAGATCCTCGCCGCTCTTTGCTACCTGCCGGAGTATCCAACATGCTCTAAGGCTGTGTGTTGGCGTGGTATCCGATGTGCTGTGAATTTTGCATGGCCCATTGAGCCATTCCTCCAATACGGTTCCACGCCTTGCATCGGGCTTTGATTTTTTGGTAATTGAATCGGGTAACTTACGAGAGTTTTCCCTTTTAGTTCGGACGAGGGTTTTAGTGAGAGCCGGATTATCCCAGAAGTTTGTTTGGGTTTTCCAAGCGCTTTCCATTGCGCAGTATTTCTGCACTATGGCTGCTAAGTCAGCAAAGTGTACTATGTCACGGTGACTTATAGCGTTGAGGTTCCCTTTGTCCATGCAATTTTTGCAAAAGAGGGAGATTGCGTCTTCCTCGCGACAGTCCTTGACCTTGTTTATCACAAGGAGGAATTTGGCCTGGTAATGATGTACTATCTCTTGGGGCTCTTGTCTGATATGCGAAAGATTCAATAAATCTGGGTGGGTGGGTGGTTTTGAATTCGAATCCTGACCCAATCTGAGACCCAGGGGCCAAGGAGCTTCCGAGTTTAACGGCCCGGGCTCCGGGATGTTGCCCAATTTCTTCGGCCCACCGCCCGATTCTGAACTCGGGGTTAGGGTCATGTCCTCCCGCGAGCGGGTGTCCGTCTCAGAGAGCTCGGAAATCCGGACATAGTTCATCCTCAAAATAGAGGGAGAATTCACATGATGCTCTTCCACTACCGCTATCTCATAGGTGACTGGCGGAGAGTAAATCTCCCTTTGGTCGGGTTTAAGCCCGATCCGGTCATTGTCCGCAGCGACGCCCAGGGCGGTGATGCGATCTAAGAGATCATTAAGGGCGGATAGCTCCATTGGGTCCATCTATTTGCCGAGTTCCGAATCGACGTGGAGGCTGTTTTTGATGACCTGAGAAGTCATCATCGGCGCGACAGCTGATCGGGCGGTCATGACGAAGCCGCCCAGCCAGAGAGTTTGGCCTGGGGCCAGGGCTCCCCCAGAGGTGATGTTGTCCTTGACAACGAGATGAGCCATCAAGCCTTATTACAACGACACAGTGGAACTCTCAATGAAAGCACCAATGTCGGTGTCAAAACCGGCGGATCTTGGGTAGGGGGTCCCGAACTGTGCATCTAGGCTAATGGTAACAGGAGATTGGGGACATGATGTTTTACCCAGGTTCGGGCCCTCTCGATGGAGGTAATACCCTACTTCCTGCTTGATTGATCTTGATGATATGAGTATTACAAGAGTTGATCTACCACGAGATCATAGAGGCTAAACCCTAGAACCTAGCCTATGGTATGATTGTTCTTGTCCTATGGACTAAACCCTTCGGTTTATATAGACACCGGAGGGGGCTAGGGTTACACAGAGTCGGTTACAGAGAAGGAGATCTATCATCTGAATCGCCAAGCTTGCCTTCCATGCAAAGGAGAGTCCCATCTGGACACTGGACGAAGTCTTCAATATTGTATCTTCATAGTCCAATAGTCTGGCCAAAGTATATAGTCCGGCCGTCCAGATACCCCCTTATCCAGGAATCCCTCAATAGCCACTACCACAAACCCTAGGCAAATCGGTCTCACCGATAGGGATCTCGGTCTCACCGAGATGGGATTGTAATCTCTCTATTTCCCTTGGTAACATTTTGGTACCACCAAGATGAGCGATCGATCCCACCAAGATTGCAATGTAAACTCTCTGTTTCCCTTTTGTAACATTTGGGTCTCACCGAAATGAGCGAACCGGTCCCACCGAGTTTACTTGACCAACTCTCTGGTTAGCTTATTACCAAAATCGGTCCCACCGAGTTTGTGTAATCGGTCTCACCGAGATTGCGTTATGCCCTAACCCTAACCATATCGGTCCTATCGAGTTGCATGTCGGTCCCACCGAAAATCCTAACGGTCACTAGATTTGCTGAAACAGTCTGACTGAGTTTCTCAATTCAGCCCCACCGAGATTGGGAAGTTGTGTGTAACGGTTAGATTTTGTGTGGAGGCTATATATACCCCTCCACCTCCTCTTCATTCGTGGAGAGAGCCATCAAAACGAACCTACACTTCCAACTTGCATTTTCTGAGAGGGAACCACCTACACTTGTGTTGAGGCCAAGATATTCCATTCCTACCATATGATTCTTGATCTCTAGCCTTCCCCAAGTTGCTTTCCACGCAAATCTTCTTTCCACCAAATCCAAATCCTGTGTGAGAGAGTTGAGTGTTGGGGAGACTATCATTTGAAGCACAAGAGCAAGGAGTTCATCATCAACACACCATTTGTTACTTCTTGGAGAGTGGTGTCTCCTAGATTGGCTAGGTGTCACTTGGGAGCCTCCAACAAGATTGTGGAGTTGAACCAATGAGTTTGTAAGGGCAAGGAGATTGCCTACTTCATGAAGATCTACCGCTAGTGAGGCAAGTCCTTCATGGGCGAAGGCCATGGTGGGATAGACAAGGTTGCTTCTTCGTGGACCCTTCGTGGGTGGAGCCCTCCGTGGACTCGCGCAACCGTTGCCCTTCGTGGGTTGAAGTCTCCATCAACGTGGATGTATGATAGCACCACCTATCGAAACCACGACAAAAACATCCGTGTCTCCAATTGCGTTTGAATTCTCCAAACCCTTCCCTTTACATTCTTGCAAGTTGCATGCTTTACTTTCCGCTGCTCATATACTCTTTGCATGCTTGCTTGAATTGTGTTAAGATTGCTTGACTTGTGCTAAGTTTGCTAAAATCTGCCAAAGACTAAAATTGGGAAAAGGATAAGTTTTTATTTGGTCAAGTAGTCTAATCACCCCCCCTCTAGACATACTTTCGATCCTACACAAGGTCACTGAACCCGCAAGTTGATCACAAAAACATACACCAAGTAGATCACGTGAATATCCCATTGTCACCACAGATAAGCACTTGAAAGTCATACATCAAGTGTCTTAAATACTTAAAGACTCAGTCCGATAAGATAACTTCAAAGGGAAAACTCAATCCATTACAAGAGAGTAGAGGGGGAGAAACATCATAAGATCCAACTATAATAGCAAAGCTCGCGATACATCAAGATCATGCCGAATCAAGAACACGAGATAGAGAGAGATCAAACACATAGCTACTGGTACGTACCCTCAGCCCTGAGGGTGAACTACTCCCTCCTTGTCATGGAGATCGTCGAGATGATGAAGATGGCCACCGATGATGAAGATGGCCACCGAAGATTGCAGGGTGCCGGAATAGGGCCCCGATTGGTTTTTGGTGGCTACAGAGGCTTGCGACGGCGAAACTCCCGATCTAGGTTATTTTCTGGAGTTTGGGTATTTATAGGAATTTTTGGCGTCGGTCTCACATCAGGGGGGGTCTCCGAGTCGTCCACGAGGCAGGGGGCGCGCCCAGGTGGGTAGGGTGCCCCTTCCACCCTCATGGACGGTTCGGGACTCTTCTGGCCCAACTATTTTACTCTGGGGGCTTCTTTTGGTCCATAAAAAATCATCAAAAATTGGCACGTCAATTGGACTCCGTTTGGTATTCCTTTTCTATAAAACTCAAAAACAAGGAAAATCAGAAACTGGCACAAGGCTCTAGGTTGGTTAGTCCCAAAAACCATATAAAATAGCATATAAACACATATGAAACATCCAAAACAGATAATATAATAGCATGGAACAACCAAAAATTATAGATACGTTGGAGACGTATCACAGGCAGAGAAAGAAGCTGCCGCGGATGTCGACGAGGTGACACGGCTATGCAGATATCGACAAGGTGACGGGCAGCACGTCCCTGCCCGCCGCCATCATCGAGGAGAGGTAGAACACGGGAGGCCGCTGCCGATTGTATCCCATGAAGGCCAGCGCCAGGGCGACGGCGGTGAATACAACCGGTGTCTTGCACAATTCTTCTTCTGCCGAATGCTGGAGGAGGACAAACAGATGGGGCGGCGACCATTTAGATTAGGTATTTTAATTCTACCAGGCTGGTTGTAATGGGAGTATCATAAGTAGTATCATGCATGCCAACTAGTAGGAAAATTTGATGAGGTGGCGTAGAATTAATTAAAGAAACAGAGGGTTGAGTATCATATTATGATACTGTATGGAATTAAGTTACTCCCACTATGGTTAGTCTTAGGCCTTGTTCGGTTCAACCTCCTCCCAAGGGGGTTGGAGAGGAATGGAGGGGAATTTGGGTTGTACATGATTTAATCCCCCAGAATCCCTATTAATCTATGTATATTGTGGGCATGTTATTTGAGCCCTCATTTTTCCGCGCTACGACTAGTGTGAGTGTCTGCATGCAGTACACCATCCTCTAATTTGGTGGATGCCAAGCCGGCACGAAAAGGAGCTATAACTTTTTTCAAGTTGAAAAACGTTACCGATGAGGAGCCATAATTAAGCTGGAGGCGTCTCTTATTTTCTTTCGAATGGGCAATAAGCTGGAGAGCTGGAGAGTGTCTCTAATGGGCTGCTGATACGTCTCCAACGTATCTATAATTTTTGATTGTTCCATGCTATTATATTACCCCTTTTGGATGTTTATGGGCTTTATTTTACACATTTATATCATTTTTGGGACTAACCTACTAACCGAAGGCCCAGCCCGTATTGCTGTTTTTTTGCCTATTTCAGTATTTCGAAGAAAAGGAATATCAAACGGAGTCCAAACAGAATGAAACCTTCGGGAGCGTGATCTTTGGAACGAACGTGATCCCGAGGACTTGGAGTGCAAGCCAAGAAGCTGCCGAGGCGGCCACGAGGGTGGAGGGCGCGCCCACCACCTGGGCGCGCCCCCTATCTCGTGGGCCCCTCGAGCGGCCATCGACCTACTTCTTCCCCCAATATATAGCCACGTACCCCGAAAACATCCAGGGAGCCAACGAAAAACAATTTCCACCTCCGTAACCTTCTGTATCCACGAGATCCCATCTTGGAGCCTTCGCCGGCGCTCTGCCGGAGGGGGAATCGACCACGGAGGGCTTCTACGTCAACACCATAGCCCCTCCGATGAGTTGTGAGTAGTTTACCACAGACCTTCAGGTCCATAGTTATTAGCTAGATGGCTTCTTCTCTCTTTTTGGATCTCAATACCATGTTCTTCCCCTCTCTTGTGGAGATCTATTTGATGTAACTCTTTTTGCGGTGTGTTTGTCGAGATCCGATGAATTGTGGGTTTATGATCAAGTTTATCTATGAGAAATATTTGAATCTCCTCTGAAATCTTTTATGTATGATTGAGTTATCTTTGCAAGTCTCTTCGAATTATCAGTTTGGTTTGGCCTACTAGATTGATCTTTCTTGCAATGGGAGAGGTGCTTAGCTTTGGGTTCATTCTTGCGGTGTCCTTACCCAGTGACAGCAGGGGTTGCAAGGCACGTATTGTATTGTTGCCATCGAGGATAAAAAGATGGGGTTTATATCATATTGCTAGAGTGTATCCCTCTACATCATGTCATCTTTCTTAATGTGTTACTCTGTTCTTATGAACTTAATACTCTAGATGCATGCTGGATAGCGGTCGATGTGTGGAGTAATAGTAGTAGATGCAGGCAGGAGTCGGTCTACTTGTCGCGGACGTGATGCCTATATACATGATCATGCCTAGATAATCTCATAATTATTCGCTTTTCTATCAATTGCTCGACAGTAATTTGTTCACCCACCGTAATACTTATGCTATCTTGAGAGAAGCCACTAGTGAAACCTATGGCCCCCGGGTCTATCTTTTATCATATAAGCTTTCAATCTACTTTTATTTGCATCTTTACTTTTCCAATCTATATCATAAAATACCAAAAATATATTTATCTTATCATATTATCTCTATCAGATCTCACTTTCGCAAGTGGCCATGAAGGGATTGACAACCCCTTTATTGCGTTGGTTGCGAGTTCTTTGTTTGTTTGTGTAGGTGCGTGGGACTTTTGAGGAGCCTCCTACTGGATTGATACCTTGGTTCTCAAAAACTGAGGGAAATACTTACGCTACTATTGCTGCATCACCCTTTCCTCTTCAAGGAAAACCAACGCAAGCTCAAGACGTAGCAACAAGGATTTCTAGCGCTGTTGTCGGGGAGGTCTTCGCTCAAGTCAAGACATACCAAGTGCCCATCACAAACTCATCTCCCTCGCATTTACATTATTTGCCATTTGCCTCTCGTTTTGCTCTCCCCCACTTCACCCTTGCCGTTTTATTCGCCCTCTCTTTCCCAATCTCCTCTCTCTTTTTCGCTTGCCTATTTCTGTTTGCTCGTGTATTAGATCGTTTACCTTGTCGTTATGGCTAGTTCCTTATCTGCTCCTATGTCTCCCGAGTTTGAAGTTCTTCACTTCAAGAAAAGGCAAGGAGAAAACTTAAATGATGCTTGGTATAGGATGATGGAATCTTATCGTAATTGCACCCTAGAGGTGAATTTTAGAATTCTTCTTCGCAATTTTTATGTTGGGCTAAATATGTCGCATAGACAACTCTTGGATTGCCTTGCCAAGGGAAATTTTATTGAAATTGATCCTAGTATTGTGCATGAAATAATAGAGGGAATTGTGGCAACACTACCTCAAAAAGGGGGATCACATCCTACCCAAGAAGAAACACAAGTGTTTGGAAAGATTTGCGAAGTAACAAAAATATTACAAAAGTCTCTTGAGCCTCTTAAAAGTGTTAGCAGAAATCTTCACCGCATGAATATGTTGATTAATCTTTGCAATAAGCGGTTGGATTCTTTAGATCTAAAAATTTCTGAGTATGAAGGGAAACGTAAAGAACCTCCCAGATTCGGGCATGACTCCGCTAAAAAACTGAAAATCAAAGAGGGCACTACTTAGATCTATCTTCGCTTTTATGCCTAGCTAGGGGCGTTCAACGATAGCGCTAGTTGGGAGGCAACCCAATTTTATTTGTGTTTTTTTGTTTTTGTTTTTGTTTAGTAATAAATTTTGCATCTACCCTCTGTTTTGATGTGTTTTTATGCTTTAATTAGTGTTTGTGCCAAGTAGAACTTATATGATAACCTATGGTGATAGTTTATTTGATTCTGCTGAAAAACAGAAACTTTGCGCGCATGAAATTAGTTTCTAAATCACAGAAATGTTATTTTGTGTTGATTCTTTTTGCTGATGATCAATAGACAATTGTACAGGACTTCCTATTTTGGTAGGATTTTTAGAGTTCCAGAAGTTTGCGTTAGTTACAGATTGCTACAGAATGTTCTGTTTTTGACAGATTTTGTTTTTCGTGTGTTCTTTGCTTATTTTGATGCATCTATGGCTAGTATTAAGTGGTATGAACCATAGAGAACTTGGAATATAGTAGGTTTAACACCAATATAAATAAAGAATGAGTTCATTACAGTACCTTATGTGGTGGTTTTGTTTTCTTTCACTAACAGAGCTTATAAGATTTCCTGTTGAGTTTTGTGTTGTGAAGTTTTCAAGTTTTGGGTAAAGATTTGATGGACTATGGAATAAGGAGTGGCAAAAGACTAAGCTTGTGGATGCCCATGTCACCCCAAGACATTCAAGTGTAGCGAAAAGCCTAAGCTTGGGGATGTCCTGGGAAGGCATCCCCTCTTTCGTCTTCGTTCATTGGTAACTTTACTTGGAGCTATATTTTTATTCGCCACATGATATGTGTTTTGCTTGGAGCGTCGTGTATGATATTAGTATTTGCTTTTTAGTTTTCCACAATCATCCTTGATGTATAAACCTTTTGGGAGAAGCCTATTTGATTGAAATTTATTAGAATACTCTATGTGCTTCACTTATATCTTTTAGAGCACGGCGGTGGCTTAATTTTGTAGAAATTGCTAGTCTCTCATGCTTCACTTATTTATTTTGAGAGTCTTTTAGAACAGCATGGTATTTTCTATGGTTATAAAATTGGTCCTAGAATGGTAGGCATCCAAGTTGGGTATAATAAAAACTATCATAGGAAGTGAATTGGATGCTATGATCAATTTGATACTTGATAATTGTTTTGAGATATGGAGGTAGTGATATTAAAGTCATGATAGTTGGGTGATTATGAATTTAAAGAATGCTTGTGTTGAAGTTAGCAAGTCCCGTAGCATGCACATATGGTTAAAGTTGTGTAACAAATTTGAAACATGAATTGTACTTGGATTGTGCATCCTTAGTGGCGGTCGGGGACGGGAGATGGTCTTTTCCTACCAATCTATCCCTCTAGGAGCATGCTCGTAGTGCTTGGTTTTTGATGACTTCTAATTTTTGCAATAAGTATATGAGTTCTTTTGACTAATGTTGAGTCCATGGATTATACGCACTTTTACCTTTCCACCATTGCTAGCCTTTTCGGTACCGTGTATTGCCCTTTCTCACCTTGAGAGTTGGTGCAAACTTCACCGGTGCATCCAAACCCCGTGATATGAGACGCTCTATCACACATAAACTTCCTTATATCTTCCTCAAAACAGCCACCATACCTACCTATTATGGCATTTCTATAGACATTCCGAGATATATTGTCATGCAACTTTCCACCGTTCTGTTTATCATCATGACATACATTACTTTTGTCATATTGCCATTGCATGATCATGTAGTTGACATCGTATTTGTGGCAAAGACACCTTGCATAATTTTTCATACATGTCACTCTTGATTCATTGCACCATCCCGGTACACCGCCGGAGGCATTCATATAGAGTCATATCTTGTTCTAGTTTTGAGTTGTAATTCATGTGTTGTAATCAATAAAAGTGTGATGATCATCATTATTAGAGCATTGTCCCCAAAAAGAAAAAAAGAAAAGAAAAAAAGGGCCAAAGAAAAAAAAGGGACAAAGAAAAAAAAAGAAAAAAAAAGAAATAGAAAAAAAGAAAATAAATAAAAAGGGGCAATGTTACTATCTCTTTCCACACTTGTGCTTCAAAGTAGCACCATGTTCTTCATACAACGAGTCTCATATATTGTGCTTCAAAGTAGCACCATGTTCTTCATATAGAGAGTCTCATATGTTGTCACTTCCATATAATAGTGGGAATTTTTAATTATAGAACTTGGCTTGTAAATTCCTACGATGGGCTTCCTCAAATGCCCTAGGTCTTCGTGAGCAAGAAAGTTGGATGCACACCCACTAGTTTTCTTTTGTTGAGCTTTCATTCATTTATAGCTCTAGTGCATCCATTGCATGGCAATCCATACTCCTCATGTTGATATCAATTGATGGGCATCTCCATAGCCCGTTGATTATCCTCGTCAATGTGAGACTTTATCCTTTTTTGTCTTCTCCACACAATCCCCATCATCATATTCTATTCCACCCATAGTGCTATATCCATGGCTCACGCTCATGTATTGCGTGAAAGTTCAAAAAGTTTGAGATTATTTAAGTACGAAACAATTGCTTGGCTTGTCATCGGGGGTGTAGAATTTGGGAACATTTTTGTGTGACAGAAATGAAGCATAGCCTAACTATATGATTTTGTAGGGATGAACTTTCTTTAGCCATGTTATTTTGAGAAGACATAATTGCTTTTATTAGTATGCTTGAAGTATTACTATTTCTTATGTTAATATGAACTTTTATTTTGAATCATTTGGATCTGAACATTCATGCCACAATAAAGAAAATTACATTGAGAATTATGCTAGGTAGCATTCCACATCAAAAATTCTGTTTTTATCATTTACCTACTCGAGGACGAGCAGGAATTAAGCTTGGGGATGCTTGATACGTCTCCAACGTATCTATAATTTTTTATTGTTCCATGCTATTATATTACCTGTTTTGGATGTTTATGGGCTTTATTTTACACATTCATATCATTTTTGGGACTAACCTACTAACCGGAGGCCAAACCCGTATTGCTGTTTTTTTTGCCTATTTCAGTATTTCGAAGAAAAGGAATATCAAATGGAGTCCAAATGGAATGAAACCTTCGAGAGTGTGATTTTTGGAACGAACATGATCCAAAGGACTTGGAGTGCAAGCCAAGAAGCTGCCGAGGCGGCCACGAGGGTGGAGGGCGCGTCCACCCCCTGGGCGCCCCCCCTATCTCATGGGCCCCTCGGGCGGCCACCGACCTACATCTTCCTCCTATATATACCCACGTACCCCGAAAACATCCAGGGAGCCAACGAAAAACAATTTCCACCACCGTAACCTTCCGTATCTGCGAGATCCCTTCTTGGAGCCTTCGGCGGCGCTCCTGTCGGTGTCAAAACCGGCGGATCTTAGGTAGGGGGTCCCGAACTGTGCGTCTAAGGCTAATGGTAACAGGAGACTGGGGACATGATGTTTACCCAGGTTCGTGCCCTCTCGATGGAGGTAATACCCTACTTCCTGCTTGATTGATCTTGATGATATGAGTATTACAAGAGTTGATCTACCACGAGATCGTAGAGGCTAAACCCTAGAAGCTAGCCTATGGTATGATTGTCGTTGCGTCCTACGGACTAAACCCTCTGGTTTATATAGACACGGGAGGGGGCTAGGGTTACACAGAGTCGGTTACAGAGAAGGAGATCTATTATCCGGATCATCAAGCTTGCCTTCCACACAAAGGAGAGTTCCATCCGGACACGGGACGAAGTCTTCAATCTTGTATCTTCATAGTCCAACAGTCCGGCCAAAGTATATAGTCCGGCTGTCCAGATACCCCCTTATGCAGGACTCCCTCAGTAGCCCCCGAATGAGGCTTCAATGACGATGAGTCCGGTGCGCAGATTGTCTTCGGCATTGCAAGACAGATTCTTCTCCAAATCCGGCGTACCCGTCGTAGCGAACAGTGTCCGGCCTCCCATCAATATTGTACTCCTCGGCTTCTGTGCTTCAATAATGGCCACCTCCACGTGTCGAACAAAGACGAGGGGCCGGGGCATTTTTACATTTGCCACCCTAATCCTGTAAGCGAGCCGCCTACTTTAAGAGACGGGGATCCTCAGATCCAAACCACACCGTCTTCTCCCGAGCGAGCATTCCATAAAGCACGTCCGGGAAAGACCATCCCATCATGACCGATCGTCGTAGATCTTCCTCTCGCTCCCTTAGCTCGAAACCAGGGAATTGGGAGAAGTGTTCCGTCCCTCACAGCCGCCTAATAGAGCTACAGACCCAAGGGTTCCTTCCGCCCGCATACATGGTCCCCGTCCGATCCGAAATGGCCACCTATAATGACGGGGAGCAAGTGGAGAGTTCCTAACCCAGGAGAGCGGGTATGCCTTATCCCATATCTGCTAAGAGGAGTCGGGTTTCCAATCCACCCATTCCTTCGTGGGCTCCTGGAGTTCTACGGCCTCCAGTTGCATAATCTTACCCCCGCCTCCATACTGCATATCGCGGGTTATGTTGCCCTTTGCGAGATGTTCCTGGGCTGTGAAGCTCATTTCGAGCTATGGAAGAGGTTATTTTGCCTCGTCCCCTACAACAAGGAGGGATCCATATATCAAGTGGGCGGAGCCGAAATATGGCTCGTCGCCCAGACCGGATACCTGTCCGGTACTCCAAAGAAGGCGCCCGAAGACTGGCCTTCGGAGTGGTTTTACATTGACAACGTTCCCCTGCCGGACCTAGTCCGGACAGGCCTCCCAGAGTTTACCAATGCTCCACTGAAGAAACGCCAAAGATGGCGCCCCCAAAGCCCCCAGGAACAAGATAACAGAGAAGCCCTCTATCTGTTGAGCAGGATAAAAAGCCTGGCCAAATCAGGACTGACAATAACCGAAGTTATGTCAATTGCATAATGCGGGGAGTGCAGCCACTTCAATATAGGGGGAAGCCCATGTGGCACTTCAATGGAGAAGACGACGCCTCCCGCTGCGGTCGTAAAGGTCCGGACTCCGCCACCGCTCTGGCGAGAATACTGTCCGATTTGTATAAAGGAGAAGAAGAGGAGTTCCTCCGCATTAAACCGCGGGATGGATTTTTCATGTACAACCCCCGGAGCTGGGTAAGCTGTCATCCCTTACTCAAGTCTGTCCATTTTTGCCTCCTTTGTCATAATCATTTACCCTGCTATTCCAAAGCAGGAACTAAGAAAGGCCGTGAAAGAGTTCAGCAGCCCATCTCCGCAGCCAGAGGATCCCGGTCGGGCTCTCGACCCCGGACTTGAAGAAGATCCGGACATATTCGTGGAAGGTAGTTAGGGCTGATATGCTGGTGCAAAGGTACGATTTAAACTCGCCCCGTGATTATCTCTGCCGAAATATGACAATCTTAACTATGTCCTGGCAGAAAGAGTAGTCGCCGAACTATATCCGGGGATCCTGCCGGCCACGCCTCAAGCAGCCGGATTCCTGAACCGGTCTCATGGACGGAGGCTGATGTGGGGACAACGCCGAACTTTTTTCATGTAGAGGATACGGATAGGCTTTCCGCCACAAATTCTAAAGTGGAGAGCGCCATGAATCACCGGCGCCGATGGGCCGTACTTCGTGGTGGTATTTTTTCCAAAGAGGTGTTTAATGCCTTCAATTCCGAACACGCATATATCCGCGCTGCTCAAGATGGACTTGACAGAGCAACAGACCAGTATGTGAAGGATATACGGGTAATAAAATTTGATAAGGATGTGTAGTAGTAGCCCCTGAGACTTGAAACTGTTGGCACAACTGATTTAAGGATCACTGTAGGCATAGGTTCTTATAGAGAAGAATACCCATTTATCTCAAGAGCTGGTGGAATGTAAGACCCAGCTAAAGGCCACTGCTGCCGAACAAGAGGATTCCAATTAGGCCTCGTCTGGTAATACTTTCCTTCATACAGGGATATGCAGGAATGGGTACCAGTTATGAATTCGGTATGGTTTATGAATCTAACAAAAGATTCTGCAGACAATCTTGGAGAAAATCCGGAGACTGTGGGAGATAATGAGACACATCTGCGAAGTCAGTTGAAGGAGGGGGAGCGCGTGCTGACGCAGACTATTCGAGAGAAAAATAAGCTCCAAGATGCCAATATCCGACTAAACATCGAACTGGCTGATGTTCGGGCTCAGCTTGCGGACTCCGTGAAGGAGAACATGAGGCTTCGACGCGAAATCTATAGTAAGTGCTACAAACAAGCTGCGAAACAGTTCGGCGAGGAAGCGAATTAACAGAGTTGTGTCTGCAGGTATGCTGACGGGCCATCCTGGAGAGGAGATGCCCGGATCCGTAGGTGATTTGCTGTGGGATCTGTCACAACTGCACAAGAGAGCTCGACAGGTGATGCAGGGTATTGCCCAGGCCTTGTGGCCGTCTTCTTCCGTGCCGGGAGGCATGAGCGAGTTGTAGAGATGCTCAAAGGAGCATGACAACACTTCCGTTTATGGAAGATATCAGCTTGCCGACAAGGTGCGAGGGAAGCTTGGGCCATGGTGAAGACGCAATACGCCAAGGCTGACCTGAACCATATGGCCGAAGTCGGACCGGTGGGGTCAGATGGGCAAGAAATACCCGTTAGTCTGGTATATGACCAAGTAGCGTTAGCCGCAAAGTATTCCCAACAGGATTGTAGACTAGACAGCCTGTTGGATGGTATAGAAGAAGAATATAGCCAGTCCAAGTGACTATGTAATTAAATGGACCTATGTAGTCCCTAGCCGGATTGAAAATCATTTGTCATGGCGGAGCGTTTCGCTTCAGCCCCCGGACCCGACAGTACGGGGTGTATCCGAATACCCTCGCAGTTATAAAAAATCGGGTATGCATGGAAACCAGACGTAGGGTCCATAAGTGCGTGAATAGACAAGTACCCAAGTAGTTATGTTATATTACATGGATAGTAAGAAACATCTTCCAGCGGGAATAGTTCCGTTAGGGGTTCCTTTCACTGGGTGCGCATGCATCGATGTGCATTTCCAAACTGTGAACAGAAACGCAGGAAACAAAACATCTGGGGATTTACGTTGTAATGAACGAGAAAATCTTTTGTTCACCGACCGAATATTCACTTAAGAATGCTAGCTTTCAGCTTCACCCAGTCTGAGGTACACATCCGGCTCAACCGGAAGTAACAATCGCAGAGGTGCTCCCCTTATGCCCTAGCCAAACTAACAGGAACGTAGGGCATAAACACAAGAGCCAGGCAACCCAGCATGGCCAAAACTTAAGTCATATCGATGCATATAATGGTGAAGAAAAGGCACATATGGGAATAAAAATGCATATGTGGTTGGCAAGAAGCCATGAAGTTAGTTATATTTAGCTTCTGAATAGGAAGCCCCCAGGTATAGTGTGCATGCATAGTGCGGCCGGAGCGATCAGGGCATCCGTACAGTTTTGCAAGGCTGTATGCGAAAATGGAAAAGAGGGCGAGAAAGGAAGAAAGAGAATGTAATTGAAGAAGCGGAGGTAAGGAGACGAACACTGAGTTTGGCACTTGGCGTAGAATCATCGGAGTCTGGCCGCGTTCCATGGGTTCGGCTCGAGTCTGTTATCAGATGCACTGCGCAGACGGTACGCTCCTCCAGTGAGAACTTTATCAATGATGAAGGGACCCTCCCACTTGGGTTTGAGCTTGTCCTTCTTCTTCTCGGGGCGGCGTAGAACTGGTTCGCCAATGTTATAAGTTTTGGCCCGTACTTCTATGCTTTGATACCTTCGACCTATTGCTGATAGAATGCGGAACGGGCTTTTGCAACGTCACTTCCTCCTCCAAAGCATCTAAGTTTTCCTGCCGATCTAACTCGGCTTCCTTCTCTTTGTACATGCGCACGCGAGGTGAGTCATGGATTATGTCGCAGGGTAGTACTGCTTTTGCACCGTACACCATAAAAAATGGTGTGTATCCGGTGGTACGATTCGGCGTGGTCCGCAGCCCCCAGTGTCCGGAGTCGAGCTCCTCGACCCAATGTGTGTCTGATTCCTTCAAGGATCGCACTAGTCTGGGTTTAATGCCGCTCATTATGAGACCATTTGCATGTTTGACTTGACCGTTTGTTTGGGGGTGATAGACAGAGGCGTAGTCGAGCTTGATGCCCATTTTGCCGCACCAAGTTTTCACCTCATCGGCTGTAAAATTCGAGCCATTGTCAGTGATGATGTTGTGGGGGACACCATAGCGGTGTATAAGTCCTGATATGAAGTCTATCACTGGTCTGGATTCGGCCGTTCTAACTGGTTTGGCTTCTATCCATTTGGTGAACTTGTCCACCATGACCAATAAATATTTTTTCTTATGGCTTCCCCCTTTAAGGGGTCCCACCATGTCCAGCCCCCAGACCGCGAAGGGCCAAGTTATGGGGATTGTTTGGAGAGCGGTAGGGGGCATATGACTCTGATTGGCAAATAGTTGGCAACCAACGCAATGTTGGACAAGGTCCGGTGCATCTGCCCGGGCTGTCGGCCAGTAAAAACATGTCCGAAAGGCCTTGCTTACGAGTGCCCGAGCTGCAGCATGGTGCCCGCCGAGTCCGGCATGGATTTCGGCTAGGAGCTGCCGCCCATCCTCCTCGGAGATGCATCGTTGGAGCACTCCGGTGGTGCTCTTCTTGTAGAGCTCTCCTTCATGGACTTTGTAGGCTTTAGAGCGTCGCACAATACAACATGCCTCTTTTTGGTCTTCGGGGAGCTCTTGTCTATTTAGGTAGGCCAACAAGGGCTTGGTCCACGGGGTGATGACAACCATGATTTCGTGGGCCGAAGGTTTTATTTCGGTGGCAGAGCCTCCGATTACGTCAGATGGTTCGGAATCTGGGGTTGTGTTCGGAGCTGGACTAATATTGCCGGACTCCCCTTCCCATACCATGGACGGCTTGAACAGCCTTTCCAAGAAGATATTAGGTGGGACGGGGTCGCGTTTAGCGCCAATGCGGGAGAGGATATCGGCCGCTTGATTATTTTCTCTGACCACATGGTGGAATTAGAGCCCCTCGAACCAAGCTGACATTTTAAGGACGGCATTGCGATAAGCCACCATTTTTGGATCCTTGCCATCAAAGACTCCATTTATCTGAGATATTGCGAGGTTTGAGTCCCCGCACACCTCGAGGCGTTTGATGCCCATGGAGACTGCCATCCGAAGACCATGCAATACAGCCTCGTATTCGGCTGCATTGTTGGAGTCTGTGTATAATATTTGGAGTACGTATTGGACCGTGTCTCCGGTGGGGGATGTCAGGACAACACCCGCTCCCAACCTGGCCAGCATTTCAGAGCCGTCGAAGTGCATTATCGAATTTGAGTACGCGTCATATTCTTTAGGGAGTTCGGCTTCTGTCCATTCGGCGATGAAGTCAGCCAGCACTTGCGACTTAATGGCCCGCCGTGGTTTGTATGTTATGTCGAACGGAAGGAGCTCAATAGCCCATTTAGCAATTCAGCCTATTGCGTCGTGGTTATTTATTATGTCATTGAGTGGTACTTCGGAGGCCACCGTGATCGAACACTCTTGAAAGTAGTGTCGTAGTTTCCGGGATGCCATGAAGACCGCGTATGCTATCTTTTGATAGTCTGGGTACCCAGATTTGCATGGAGTGAGGACAGTGGACACGTAATATACCGGCTTTTGGAGCGGGAACTTGTGTCCGTCTGCTTCTCGTTCGACGACGAGCACTGCGCTTACAACTTGGTTTGTCGCGGCTATGTATAATAGCATGGGCTCACCAGTATTTGGCGCGGTCAGGACTGGGTTTGTGGCCAAGAGTGCCTTTATTTCTTCCAGTTCGGCCGTGGCTGCATCCGTCCACTCGAAGTGTTTGGTGCGTCGAAGAAGGAGATAAAGGGGCAGTGCCTTTTCTCCTAAGCGGGAGATAAAGCGGCTTAAGGCAGCCACGCATCCAGTTAGTTTCTGAATCTGCTTGAGGTCTGTTGGGATAGCCAACTGTGACAGAGCTTGGATTTTTGCCGGATTTGCTTCAATTCCTCTGTTGGAAACGATGAAGCCGAGCAATTTCTCGGAAGGTACACCGAAGACACATTTCTCTGGGTTGAGCTTGATGTCGTATGTTCGGAGATTGTCGAACGTAAGCCTCAAGTGATCTATTAAAGTTTCAACATGTCTTGTTTTGATGACCACATCGTCTACGTAGGCCTCTACTATCTTGCCAATTTGTTTTTCCAGGCATGTCTGAATCATGCGTTGATAGGTTGCGCCAGCATTTTTGAGCCCGAAAGGCATGGTGTTGAAACAGAAGGGGCCGTATGGCGTAATGAAGGCCGTTGCGGCCTGGGCGAACTCCGCCATCTTGATTTGATGGTATCCGGAGTATGCGTCGAGGAAACACAATGAGTCGTGTCCTGCGGTGGCGTCGATGATTTTATCAATGCGGGGGAGGGGGAAGGGATCCTTAGGGCAAGCTTTATTGAGGTCCTTGAAATCAACACATAGTCGCCAGGATTTGTCCTTCTTTGGTACCATTACCAAGTTTGCTAGCCAATCTGGATGTTTCATGTGTCTGATGAATCCAGCCTCGAGTAGCTTGGTTAGCTCTTCTCACATGGCTTGCCGCTTAGGCTCTAAGAAGCGCCTAAGAGTCTTCTTGACTGGCTTGTATCCTTTCAGTATATTTAGGCTGTGTTCGGCCAGCCCGCGTGGGATGCCCGACATGTCTGAAGGGTGCGAGGCGAAGATATCCCAGTTCTCACGCAGGAAATCTCGCAGTTTGACGTCTATTGTGGGGTTCAACCATGTTCCAATGGAAGCTGTCTTTGTAGGGTCTGTTGGGTGGACCTGAAATTTGACTATCTCATCCGTGGGTTTGAAGGAGGTGGAATTAGGTTGCTTGTCGAGTATCACGTCGTCTCTGTCCACTGTTGCTCACAGCGCTGTCAGTTCTTCGGCCGCGAGGGCTTCTGATAATTCCTCCAGGGCGAGGGTGGCGGTTCTATTTTTGGCGCGGAGTGCGACGTCCGGATCACTAGCTAGAGTGATGATTCCATTGGTCCCGAGCATTTTGAGCTTCATGTACCCATAATGGGGTATAGCCTAGAAACTCATGAATGCGTCCCGCCCTAAGAGGGCATGGTATACGCTGCTGAACGGGGCCACTTGGAATGTAATTTCTTCGGACCTGTAATTCTCCTGCGTGCCGAATACCACATCCAGTGTGATTTTTCCCGCGCACCATGCCTCCCGACTAGGGATGATTCCCCTGAAGGTCGTGTCGCTTTGCTCAATGCGGCTCTTGTCAATTTCCATCTTGTTAATGGTTTCCTCGTAGATGAGGTTTAGTCCGCTTCCGCCATCCATGAGCACTTTAGTGAGCCTGAAGCCATCCACGATTGGACTAAGGACCAAAGCGGCTGGTGCCCGGACTGTTCGGAATTGAGGTTCGTCACTGGCATTGTAAGTTATAGCCGTGTCGTTCCATGGGTTTATTGTTGCCACGTGGCAGACTTCGGCGAGGCTGCGCTGAGCCTGCTTACGCCTATTATTTGAGGCGTCGAAGACTGTAAATACCGTATTGTTATTTCCGACGGGATGTTGCTCTGCTGTATGGTTTAACAGGAGATCCTCGCCGCTCTTTGCTACCTGCCGGAGTATCCAACATGCTCTAAGGCTATGAGTTGGCATGGTATCCGGAGTGCTGTGAATTTTGCATGGCCCATTGAGCCATTCCTCCAATACAGTTCCGCGCCTTGTGTCAGGCTTTGGTTTTTTGGTAATTGAATCGGGTAACTTACGAGAGTTTGCCCTTTTATTTCAGACAGAGAATTTAGTGAGAGCCGGATTGTCCCAGAAGTTTGTTTGGGTTTTCCAAGCACTTTGCATTGCGTAGTATTTCTGCACTATGGACGCTAAGTCAGCAAAGCGTACTATGTCAAGGCGACTTATAGCGTTGAGGATCCCTTTGTCCATGCAATTTTTGCAAAAGAGGGAGATTGCGTCTTCCTCGCGACAGTCCTTGACCCTGTTTACCACAAGGAGGAATTTGGCCCGGTAATGATGTACTGTCTCTTGGGGCTCTTGTCTAATATATGAGAGATTGAATAAGTTTGGGTGGGTGGGTGGTTTCGAATCCGAATCCCGACCCAGTCTGAGACCCAGAGGCAAAGAAGCTTCCGAGCTTAGAAGCTCGGGCTCTGGGATGTTACCCAATTTCTTCGGCCCACCACCCGATTCTGGATTCGGGGTCTGGGTCATGTCCTCCCACGAGCGGGTGTCCGGCTCAGGGAGCTCAGAAAACCAGACATAGTTCATCCTCAACATAGAGGGAGAATTCATATGATGCTCTTCCACTACCGCTATCTCATGGGTGACCGGCGGAGAATAAATCTACCTTTGGTCGTGTTTAAGCCTGATTCGATCATAGTCCATAGCGATGCCCAGGGCGGCGATGCGATCCAAGAGCTCGTTAAGGGAAGAGAGTTCCATTGGATCCATCTGTTCGGCGAGTTCCGAATCGATGTGGAGGCTGTTTTTGATGACCTGAGAAGTCATCATCGGCGCTACAGCGGATCGGGCGGTTATGACGAAACAGCCCAGCCGGAGAGTTTGGCCCCGGGCCAGAGGTCCCCCGGAGACGATGTTGTCCTTGACAACGAGACGAGCCATCAAGCCTTATCGCGGTGACACAGAGGAACTCTCAATGAAAGCACCAATATCGGTGTCAAAACCGGCAGATCTCGGGTAGGGGGTCCCGAACTGTGCATCTAAGGCTAATGGTAACATGAGACTGGGGACACGATGTTTACCCAGGTTCGGGCCCTCTCGATGGAGGTAATACCCTACTTCTATGCTTGATTGATCTTGATGATATGAGTATTACAAGAGTTGATCTACCATGAGATCGTAGAGGCTAAACCTAGAAGCTAGCCTATGGTATGATTGTTGTTGTGTCCTCGGGACTAAACTCTCCAGTTTATATAGACACCGGAGGGGGCTAGGGTTACACAGAGTCGGTTACAGAGTAGGAGATCTATTATCCGGATCACCAAGCTTGCCTTCCACGCAAAGGAGAGTTCCATCCGAACACGAAACGAAGTCTTCAATCTTGTATCTTCATAGTCCAACAGTCCGACCAAAGTATATAGTCCGGCTGTCCGGATACCCGCTTATCCAGGACTCCCTCAGCTCCGCCGGAGGGGGAATCGACCATGGAGGGCTTCTACATCAACACCATAGCCCCTTTGATGAGTTGTGAGTAGTTTACCACAGACCTTCGGGTCCATAGTTATTAGCTAGATGGCTTCTTCTCTCTTTTTGGATCTCAATACCATGTTCTCCCCCTCTCTTGTGGAGATCTATTTGATGTAATTCTTTTTGCGGTGTGTTTGTCGAGATCCGATGAATTGTGGGTTTATGATCAAGTTTATCTATGAGAAATATTTGAATCTCCTCTGAATTATTTTATGTATGATTGAGTTATCTTTGCAAGTCTCTTCGAATTATTAGTTTGGTTTGGCCTACTAGATTGATCTTTCTTGCAATGGGAGAAGTGCTTAGCTTTGGGTTCAATCTTGCGGTGTCCTTACCCAGTGACACCAGGGGTTGAAAGGCACGTATTGTATTGTTGCCATCGAGGATAAAAAGATGGGTTTTATATCATACTGCTTGAGTTTATCCCTCTACATCATGTCATCTTTCTTAATGTGTTACTCTGTTCTTATGAACTTAATACTCTAGATGCATGCTGGATAGCGGTCGATGTGTGGAGTAATAGTAGTAGATGCAGGTAGGAGTCGGTCTACTTGTCGCGGGCGTGATGCCTATATACATGATCATGCCTAGATAATATCATAATTATTAGCTTTTCTATCAATTGCTCGACAGTAATTTGTTCACCCACCGTAATACTTATGCTATCTTGAGAGAAGCCACTAGTGAAACCTATGGCCCCCGGGTCTATCTTTTATCATATAAGCTTTCAATCTAATTTTATTTGCATCTTTACTTTTCCAATATATATCATAAAATACCAAAAATATATTTATCTTATCATATTATCTCTATCAGATCTCACTTTCGCAAGTGGTCGTGAAGGGATTGACAACCCCTTTATTGCGTTGGTTGCGAGTTCTTTGTTTGTTTGTGTAGGTGTGTGGGACTTTTGAGGAGCCGCCTACTCGATTGATACCTTGGTTCTCAAAAACTGAGGGAAATACTTACGCTACTATTGCTGCATCACCCTTTCCTCTTCAAGGAAAACCAACACAAGCTGAAGACGTAGAAGCTGCCTCTAGTGTTAAGGCCCTCCAGTATGAAACACAGGCAGTCGACTGGGTCGATACCAAATCTGATCCATCTTAAAGACCATTTGTTTTTGTTTTTTGCGAGGAGAAGCCCGTCTTTCTTGAAGAGGGGGCGATCCCAGAAAAACCATCCTTCCTCCTCGCTTCCACTTATAGTGAAACTTGCTGGACTCTCCCGCTTCCATCGCCCCCCAATTCCCCCCGCTCCCCATCTTCCTCACTCGTACAAAAAACCCCCACTCACCTTCTTTCACACTCGTACAGAAAACGCCTGCTCCTCTTCTTCCACTTGTACAGAAAACCCCAACCCTCCTTCTTCCCCACTCGCACTACCACTAGGCTCGTCTCTGGCTACTATGCTCAAATCCGTGAGCTCGGCGTGATGCCCGCAAGTAAAATGGAGTTGGCTGGCCCCAGTGCCAAGAAGATGAGGCTCCTGCCAGTGGCGATGCCGGTTGTAGATCCCACACCCGACAGCGTGGGGAGAAGCGGCGAGCCCCCTCCCCCGCCCGCCACCCAGATCTGAGGAACAGGTAGAATCTCCGATGGACCGCATCAGCGATCTCCGGGACATCATCCTTGAGGAGATCATCTCGCTTCTCCCCACCAAGGATTGTTGCCGCACACAAGTCCTATCAACTCGGTGGTTCTCTCTATGGCGCACCACGCCCCTCAATCTCGATTGTCATCAGATATATGTCCTTCCTGAATTTGATCTCCTCAGAGCCATCGTCTCCTCTCACCAGCCGGGCCCCGTTCCATGCCTCTGCATCCCGACACGCTACCTGTTGTCCATACCCGGCACGGTGAACGCTTGGCTAACATCCCTGAATTCGAAAAACTCCAGCAGTTTGATTTATACGATCACCAGAAAACAGAACACCAAGATTTTCTACCCACACCACCGTTGTCCATCTCGTGCTTTTCCCCCTCTCTCCACACCGCCACCTTCTCCTAGTGCCATCTACCAGCCAATCTGGTACAAATGCTTCAACTCCCACTGAAGGAGTCCTGGATTAGGGGGTCCTCGGACAGCCGGACTATGTACTTGTGCCGGACTGTTGGACTATGAAGATACAAGATTGAAGACTTCGTCCCGTGTCTGGGTGGGACTCTCCTTTGCGTGGAAGGCAAGCTTGGCGATCCGGATAGATTTCCTTCTCTGTAACCGACTCGGTGTAACCCTAGCCCCCTCCGGTGTCTATATAAACCGGGGGTTTAGTCCGTAGGACAAGAACAATCATAATCATAGGCTAGCTTCTAGGGTTTTGCCTCTATGATCTCGTGGTAGATCAACTCTTGTAATACTCATATCATCAAGATCAATCAAGCAGGAAGTAGGGTATTACCTCCATAGAGAGGGCCCGAACCTGGGTAAACATTGTGTCCCCCGCCTCCTGTTACCATTAGCCTTAGACGCACAATTCGGGACCCCCTACCCGAGATCCGCCGGTTTTGACACCGACATTGGTGCTATCATTAATAGTTCCACTGTGTCGTCACGATAAGGCTTGATGGATCCTTCAATCATCTACAATGATGCGATCCAGGGTGAGGTTTTCCTCCTCGGACAGATCTTCGTATTCGGCGGCTTCGCACTGTGGGCCAACTCGCTTGGCCATCTAGAGCAGATCAATAGCTACACCCCTGGCCATCAGGTCAGGTTTGGAAGCCTGAACTACACCGCCGACATCCGTGGAGACTTGATATTCGACGGATTTGAGCCCATGACAGGTGTGACGAACAATCACGATGAGCATGACTTAGATCTGCCATCGAAAGGTGTTCGAGAGATCACACCTGCAACTGCCCCGACTCTAAATCTGGAGCAGACCGTGCCATCCGAGGACGGGTGGATGGACCCTGACACAGAGGCTGCACACTCAACGACGATAGAGCCGAACACGGATCTCACTTCCAACGAGGTCTGTGTCATCAGACCCTCGGACTCGTCTCTGGCCATAGGCTCCGAACCGCCCGCGTCCGTGCCTATCGAATCTGATTGGGCACCGATCATGGAGTTTACCTCCACGGATATCTTTCAACACTCGCACTTGGGTGACGTGCTAAATTCATTGAAATCTCTCTCCCTGTCAGGAGATTCCGGGCCGAACTATGTCCGGCTTGAGTGGGAAGCGGACGACGAAGAAATTCGTTTCCCACCCACCACCCACTTAATAGCCACTGTCAACGACTTAACCGACACGCTTGATTTCAACTCTGAAGACATCGACGATATGGACGACGATGCCAGAGAAGAACATGAACCACCGCCCAAAGGGCGCTGGACAACCACCTCATCATATGATATATATATGGTGGACACACCAAAAGAAAGCAATGGCGATCAGGCAACGGAGGATAATCCCCTTGAGAAGGAATCTAAACACAGGTGTCATCAGCGCTGCTCTAAGCCCCGTCATAGCAAAATTTGTGATACCGACACAAGAGACAATAGCACTCTAGATGATGCCGAAGACGAAAACAACCCCGCCCAGCCAAGCTTCGAGCAAGCCAGACAGGAAGATGGGCAAGCTAGCCCCGACAAACAGGCAATGGATGGAGATTCAGAGGACGACAATTACATGCCTCTCTCCGAAGACGAGGTGAGCCTCAGCGACAAAGAATTCATCATGCCTGAGGACCCCGTCGAGCAGGAGTGCTTTAGGCACTGACTTATAGCCACCGCACAAAGGCAGAAGGAAAAGCAGCAGTAGCTTCAAGTTGTTCAAGATCTGCTAACTGATAGATGGACCAAGGTTCTGGCAGCCGAGGAATACGGACTCGAGCGCCCAACCAAAAGTTACCCAAAGCGCAGGTCGGTACCTCAATTCGAGGATGAGGCATTAGAGCCTACACTACCAACGCAGGATGAGGCTGAGCGGCCACCTCGCGGCCGAGACAAAGCGGCATATCAAACCGAACACCAGCCCACACCCCGTCGCCAAACAAACAAAAACACGAAGGCCCGGGGCTACACACATGACCTACGAGACGAACTGGAAAACAGAGCAGGATAGTCAAGATCTGCTAGGACCCCGATTCTAAGTCACACCAATCTAGCATGTAACACATCATATCACTTTGCAGCCTCACGCATGGTATTCCCACGGGTGCCACCTTACCTGGCCCGGGACTGTTTGCGCCTTTTGGCTCACGTATATGATAGTGTCGCTAGCATCCATATGACAAAGAACTCGGGCCGACATGACTACTCGTGAACCCAAAGTGGCACTAACTTACGGGGATAGACATACATGAACCAGCATCGAACGTGTCGGTCATCAGCGTGTGAATCCAGACTGTAGCAATTGGGCTAACAGGACTCCGGGAACCCGGGCTGTAGCAGGCTAGTAGGACTCCAGAAGTCACCGCGTGACATTTCCCCGAAGGGACAGACACATGAACGAAGTGGATCACATGCCGTCCAGTCTAAGTGTTCCGGAGCAGTAGTAACTGGGCTAGCAGGACTCTGGTAAACCAGGCTGTAGCAGACTACCATGGCTCAGTGGAAGCACTAGACTACATTTCCCCATAAGAGAGGCTACCAAGGATAGACAACTAGGTTGTCGGATCCCACACATACCAAGCATTTCAAAGTCATACACACAATATGCTCGATATGTGGATCCGCTCCCGTCTCCCTACGAGAAGGCCATCCATAGCACTCACGCTTATCTTGCGAGTTTTAGAGTATCCATTTCAAGTTATCTATGAACTGTACAGGCAACCCATAAGTCCTTTACCGCAGACACGGCTATTCGAATAGATCATTTAAAACCCTGCAGGGGTGTACTTCTTCACACACGCTCTCGCCACTTACCACCATGTACACGTCGTGTATCTCGTCAACCTTCAAGCGGAAGCCTGGCGAGGGAGTCGGCCACGACCTGACTAACCACACAAGTCTCTAGTCCAGGTTTATCGCCTATTCGGGTTCCATCCGCAAGGAGATCCGGCCGGGGTGTCGCTCACGGCCCCAAATGATGTGAGCAGGGTTCCCAAGCCCACCATCCGGGTGCCACTTGGTACACCGTGCCACTGTGCCTAGTCTGTCCCAAGCCCACCTGTGTTGGGTGCCACTTGGTAGACTACTAACACTACCTACAAACACCAGAAACTATTTGCAACTCCTGGACAGAGATCAGGTTGATTAATAAGTCGAGAGAGCTTGGAGCGCCCGGAGCCCAATGTGTGGTAGTAACTGTTCATGGATCACAAACACAGAACTCAGTTCCTGAGGACGGCTGTAATGAGACAACCCACCATGTACTCCTACATGGCCTCTCACTGCTACCTTTACCAAATCGTGTTCACACACTTAGCTCTCAACAGTAGGACATGTTCACCACATTCCAATTCATCCCCGATGAACCAGACCTGACTCAACTCTAAGAAGTAGCAGGCATGACAAACAAGCATGAATGAGTAGGCACATCAGGGCTCAAACAACTCCTACTCATGCTAGTGGGTTTCATCTATTTACTGTGGCAATGACAGGTCATGAGAGGAAAGGGGGTTCAACTACCGCAGCATGTAACAGATGAATCGTTGTTGTCCTAATGCAGTAAAAGAGAGCAGGAGTAAGAGAGTGGGTTTGTATCAGAATGAACAAGGGGGTTTTGCTTGCCTGAAAGATCAACAGGGGGCACTGCTCCTTAGACAGGTACTCTAGAACGGTCTCCGGAGCAGGACCTATCGAGAAGGACGGTGTCGGCAATCAATACACAAACATATGCAGCAATATGATGCATGAACATGGCATGTAGATGTGATGTTTTTTGTGCTAATGCAACCAGCAACAAGTTCAATGGAGCTCATTTGAATCAAGGATTCAAATGCAACTCCAAACTTAAGCATTTTAAATGCCCTTTATGTGTTTTCATCTATACAGCTGGTTTAGGTTCGTTTGTCATGCATGAAACTAGTTCAGATGGATAGATTGAATTTTTCTGATAATTTTTCATATATAAATTATTTCAATCTGAGCTACGGTTGAATTTATATGAATTTTTGAAGTTTTGCTCATTTTCTGGAATTTCCAAAATAGAAATAATCCACAAAATGAATAATTGCGTCAGCATTGCGTCATGCCTGCATCAGCAAGTCAACAACACTAACCAGGTCAAACCTGACGTGTGGGGTCCACACGTCAGTGACACAGGGCTGGTTAGTGTCACTCACAGGTGGGTCCGGTCAACGCCCACATGAGCAAAGTCAATGCTGACGTGTCGGTCCCGCTGGGTTATAAACTAATCTAAGCAGGAAAATAAAGCCAGGGTTAACAAAGAGTGGGGTCCATCCATCAGGGAGCTAGGGGGTTAGTTAGTGGCATCATTAGCCACTAATGACGGTGCCATGTCGGCACGGCCGGAGTTAAGACGCCGACAACGTCCAGAGACGGCGGCGATGCTCGGGTTTTGCTTTCCGGCGACCATATGGATGGCGAAGTGCATCCACGCGATGAGGAGGCTCGTCCGCATCGGGTGGTGCACGCAGTGGCAGCTCCGGTGGCCTAATTCGACGGCGGCAGCAACTTGCGCGGCGGTCGGAGTTCGGTGAAGATGGACAGAGCACTACGGTGCATGGGAGGAAGAGTGGGTAGGTGCTCTGGGTCCCGGGAACGCGCCGAGGATGACAGTGTGCTCGAACGCGACATGTGTGGGCTCTAGCCACGGCGACCTCGTGGCGGGCAGCGATGAGCTCTCGGGCTCGACGGAGCCCGCGGTTAGAGGAAGATATCGGCATCGGGGAGAGGGAGGTTAGGTGCGGAGTCTCACATCGAGTCCAATGAGCCCGAGGGCGAGGTTGGGGATGCCCGGTAGCTCCCGAATCGACGACGAGGATCCACAGTGGCCGGCGATGGAAACGGTGATGCTAGCGATGTTGTGGTGCATCCGTCGTTCCATGGCTCGGTGGAGAGGATGAGGAATACGACCCGGAGCTCTTGGATACACTGGATGGGTGAGGGAGGGTCGGTGGCCGCGGCGAACAATGTCGGTGGCAACGAGCTCCGGTTGGTGGTGCTCGGGGGAGAGGGGCAGACGAGGGAGAGACACGGGAGGGAGTGAGAGGGCGCCAAGGGGTCACATAGCATCCTCAGGGCGATGGGGAGACAGGCAGGGAGGCAGGAGGTGGCCGGCGCGTGCCGGCTTACGGCGAGCACACGCCCCTGTCCTACTGTCTCGAGGAGGTAGACGACAGGGAAGGCGCTGGTGGGCTAGGCCGACTGCTAGAGCGATGGCTGAGCTCTCCAGTGGGCTGCATAGGTGAGACCAGGTAAGTTACTCTCCTTTTTTTATCATTTCCTATTTTCTGTCTTTGTGTTTTGATTTAGCAAAAATGCTAAACCACTTAAATTAATTCTGAAAATATTTTTGGATGCTAACTGAATAATTCCAGAGCCCCAATAAAAGTTTCAGAATTATTGGAGCAGTTAAAAATGCATATAACATTTATAAGCCCCAATTCAAAAACCTATGATTTAATCCAAAAAACCTTAAATGACCTAGGAAAAATGTGCACCATTTTTGTCAGAGGTTTTCACCAATTTAAAAAATGATGGACTTTTTCTGAAGTCAGTTTGGGTTTATTGAAAATATTTTTAAGTTGAACCTATTTGCATTGCTTTGGTGCTAGGGGTTTGATCAATCCCCATTTCAGTTTTCAAATAAATTTAGACATGATGCATGGATGCAATGCCACTAGTTACAAGCATTATTCTGGGGCTGTGACAACCCACCCCCACTAAACAAGAATCTCGTCCCGAGATTCAAGACGTGAGGTAACAAGACAGAGGGGACACAAGATAACACAAACTTCATGATCCAATTGTCGTTCTCGAAGATGTTGATTCATTACCTCATTTTTGTCTCGACGTCTTTGCTTTCGAGATCTTGATCCAACATGACGACGATAGAAGGAAACTCTATAGGAATCGATCTTCTCGAAGATCGAGCAACTCAAGATCAGTTCATGGAGTGTGACGTAAGAACATCTCTTGAGTTGAGACACAAAACACACATCAGGGATGATGTGTTGAACTTTGGGTTCCGGCAGACCCTTGAGGTTCGAACTCTGGGGTGCGCGTGAAGATCTCTCTCCTACCAACCCACGCTCCGGCGCCTCGCTAGGATCTAGGCTAGAAAGATGAACACACGAGGGACCCGGGGTTTATACTGGTTCAGGCCACCATTGTGGTGTAATACCCTACTCTAGTGTGTGGTGTGGTGGATTGCCTTAGGGGCTGATGATGAACAATACAAAGGAAGAACAGCCTCGCAAGGGATGTTCTTGTGGTGGTGGTGTCGCTTTGGAAGGGTCAATTTGAGCTCTCCTTTCCTACTGTGGTGGCTAGCCCTATATATAGAGAGGCCCTGGTCCTCTTACCAAATATTGAGCAGGAAGGGCGCCAACAATTGGCCATTTTGAAGTGGAACATCTACTACACTTATACTGACTAAAGTTGGTCTTCGACTGCCAAAGACTCTGATGATGACGCCGTCTTGGGCTCCACGGTGACCTCCATCCTGCCGCTCTGCTGGTCTTGGTCTTGTTGCACCGAAACGGTAGCCTTTGCCTGATGCCTTGGCCTGTGCATGCTCCCTTTGCACCAAAGAGGAAACAAGGACACTGTGCAGGACGGCGCCCGCCTGGCCTCAGTCGTCATGGCTTGCGTCACGGGCACCTCGCGAGGTACCCTTGCCTTGATCTCTACGCCTTCTCGCAAGTTTTCCTGGCAAGGCCGCTCCTGAGGAAGCTTCCTGTCGTCCGCCCCACGAGGCTTGGCCCCTCGCGAGGGTCTTGAGCTTGAGTTGACGAAGATGGGTCGTACCGGGCCACTGCTTGAGCCACGCCGTGGGCCGCAGGCAGACAAGTCTAGGGACCCCCGTTCCCAGAACGCCGACAGTAGCCCCCGGGCCCAAGGCGCGCCCGGGCTTCGCTTAGTAGAGAAGCGAAGGGGCAAGAGCGAAGCGCCATGGGCCCCAACAGCCTACGGCCTTGGGTGCCGCGTGGCGGTTGATTGGACGTGGGCGTCTCCACTTCCCCACGATGCCTCGGCAACCGTTCAACATGACAAATCCCTGCACGCAAAACGGGTTATGATTACCTGCGATCGTGGAGGCCGACAGTTGGCCTCCTCCGGCTATAAGTACGGAATGGCGCGAGCCCTTCCAGTCCATCTCTCATTGCTCCGCCTCTTCTTCTTCGCTTATCTTTCGACGACAATGGCGTCGATCCATCGGTTCTCCGCCGAAGAGAAGGCGAAGGACCCCCGAGAGGGGCCCGTCCCACTCCCACTGAAGAAGCGGCCAGTCCCCTGTCCCCGCGATGAGGGTGCTCGGCAGCAGACGTCGAGGCCTTGGTACGAGCGGCCTCCTCCCGTATATCCATTGCCCTTGTACGCCCAGGCCAAGGGCCCTGGGGAAGAAGGCGCTGAGCGGCGCCGCCCGCGCCACCGGCGGCGCCGACGGATCACGGCGACGCGCATCGTCCCCCTGGAGTCCATGTTGCGGACTCTTCCCGCGAGCTCGTGCTTCACGCCGCCATGCCTCCGAGCTCTTGGATCTGCCTTCCTGCTTCCTTCGCCTTCGAGATACCGCCAAGGGGGCCTCAGGAGCTCTGGATGCAGCACGCCAACTGCAGCACCCCGCGACCGAAGCGGAGGTCGAGGTTGTCGCCCCTGGCAAGGTCTTCATGACCCGAGGCTGGGGCGTGATCGCCAGGGTTTGTCGAATGGGGGGGCACCCTCATGATTCATCTGGAATACGATGGCGCCTCCTTGATGTTCTTCAAGGTCTTCGATGCAGAAGGACGCCGCCTGCAATGTTGCCCCAGGGACAGTGACCGAAGCTTTGGGGTGGCGAGGGCCAAGCCTACCGCCCGCCTCCCCAGCAGCTCCTCAGGCAGCAGTGGAGGAGCCGGAGGGTCCAGCGACTCTCCCGAGCTCCTCGCGACTCCGGAGATGAGCGACGACAGCTACGAGCCCCCGAGCTTGCTCCGTGCTCGGAGCAGGGCAGCCGCATCGGGTCGCCGGCGCGGCTGATCTGGATGGGGTTGGCGCCGGCCTCATGCGGCCCACTGTTGATGATGGCGTCTGCTGCTGAGGCACCTGTAGTTAGGGCTCCTCAGGATTTGCATCTTTTGTTTCCTGTGAGGAATCAAGGAAGTACCCCGTGGGGGCATGTAAAGCGTCTATAATCGCTTTTGTTAATATGATCCTTATCATGAAGCAGTGCGAGATGCTTGTCCTGTCCCAGCTTGGTTCCTCCTTTCTAACGTCATGAAGGCTTGCTGCTTTGCGCTGACAGGTCCCGGTCCCCAGGCAGGCTTCAGCCGTCGCTGGTATGCCTGGTCGCGATGCCGTGGTCAAGGACAGGAGGTGAGCGGCCCGAGGTCCAGTAAGAGCCCCCGAGGCGCGATGCTCAGGAGGTCCCCCTTAGTGCTCAAGCAGTCATCGCTCGGTGAGAAAGGAGCGCAACGTCGCCGTTACAGGGCCTCATTAGGTGCAAAGTTGTGTTGCATTAGCTAGCAGTTCCGTAGAGGGTGACTTATCTTAGGAGCTTGGGGCCATTCCTCGGCGCGGCGCCGGACCCGCGCGTCTGCAGCTGGGGAGTTGCCCAGGGAGGTCCTCGCGAGCTTCCTCCCTCTTTCCCGCACTCCCCTTCGTGCTCTACGTCCTTGGGTCGCAGCCCTCGAGCGAGCTCAGCCTTCACTGGTATGCCAGGCCGCGATGCCATAGACAAGGCTAGGAGGTGAGGGCCGGAGAGCCAGTAAGAGCCCGTGAGTCGCGATGCTCAGGTTCCCCCCCTTTAACGCACAAGCGGTTCGTGCGGGTGAGAGAGAAGAGAGACCACGAAGGCCTCTCCCGACGCTTTCCCTTAGAGAGACCCTGTAAACTCATCACAAGGAAAACGAGAATTGCCATTACAATTGCCTGCCATCCACTGGTTGCTCTGGGGGAGTGATGGGGGCACTGAGGGCCTGGTGAGGTGGCGCCTTGCGGGGCTGCCGCGGCCAGAGCTCAGCCACTCAGGTTTGTCGATGTTGCTGGGACGGACCCATGCACAAGCGTCGTGCCAGGGAGAGCAGCTCCAAAGGTTGGTGTCAATCGAGAGAGCGATTAAGTCAAGCAGGTCAAGCATGGAAGAGTAAATTAGCTTAGACAGATGCGAGAGGGATACACACCACTGGGTCAGGTCCGAGCGGCTTGGGGATAATGCAGCCCGAGGGGGCGCCCCTAGCAAGGTAAACTAAAGACATAAGCAAAAGAGATACATGTCGCAGGGACGGACCCACGCGGCCTGGGAATGATGCAGCCCTAGGGGCGCTCCCAGCTGAAAATGGAACTTGAAAGATGGCACCTGATATCGTTGGAGATGAAGGAATGTTGAAGTAGCAGACGACCCGCGGTGAGGAAGCTGATCCTCACGAGCTCCCAGGACCCGGAGCCTTGGGAGGCCCTGGGAGTGTAGGCGGCTCCTCGAGGACCGTCTCCATCTCTACCAGGACCGCGCAGTGCCTGACCTCCTGAGCCTCCAGAATGCTCCAGATCAGACGCTGATGAGCAGCGGCCGCGTTCGGCAGGCCGAGAGGCATGCGAACGTAGCTGTGAGGCGGACCCTCGCAACGTCCCACGCGCGAAGGCCAGAGGCACTCCTGAGACGCGGCTCGGTTGAGCCCTGGCACGTCGATGCAGACGCGCAGCCCATCATCCTCGCCTGGATGGGGAGCTAGGACGGGTAAGGGGCGGCTACCACACATGACTCTTGACTCTTGTAGCTCCTGAGTGTTTCTAGCGATGAACTTCTGAGGGTTGGACCTTCCCTGCCTCGTACTTCCCTGAGGGAAACGTGACGCGAAGCACGCCTCCAAGTGGTGCCCGAGCGCCTCCCTCGTGACCTTGGGAAGGTCAGTGGCCCTCCAGGAGAGAGCCCTCGAGCCTTGCCCAAGGAGGGCGCTGGGCGCGCCTTCCTATGTGACAGAGGGAGGCGCCCCTTGAACGGGCGCGGATCCCGATGCAGTGCCACTGGAGGTGCCTACCTCCTGAGGGCTAGGGCCATGTGATGTCTTCTTCTTCTTAGGGACTGCCTCGGGAAGGCTCCCGCTCCTGTGATCTGGGTCTTTGATTGACACAGCCTGGAAGGCACGCTCGAGAGAACACACTGCATCCTTCTCCTCACAGGGGACTGTGATGATTTCACCGCTTCCTGGCATCTTGAGGACATTGTAGCCATGGTGAGTCACCGCCATGAACTTGGCGAGGACCGGATATCCGAGGATGGCTTTGTATGGCAGGCGAATGTGGACGACGTCGCAGTCGATGAGCTTAGTGCAGTAGTGTCGGAGTAATTGGCGATGGGTACCACGAAGACGGTGAGACGATAATTCAAGACATCGGGGCTAGCAAAGCCCCTCAGTCCGACTGCCCGGCCGCTCCTGCCGGCTCCCCGTCCGACTGCTCTGCCCGGCCGGCTGCCGGCTGCCGACTACGCCGAGCAGCCGGCTGCCGACTGCATCAACCAGCCGACCGCCGACTGCAGCCCGACCCGACACCGACAAGACACCGACGAGACAACCGTACCTGAGCACTGTTCGCGTGTCACCTCAGCCATCATGTATAGTGTCACTTGTCCCCTAATACTATTTATGAAGTGACCGAGGGGACACGTGTGACATCCCACCATGCCACTAGCTAGCTAGCTACCATACCTACATAGCTTACTTCCTAAGCTAACCCCACACTATATAAGCTACCCATCCATCCATCCACTCCCTCATGCTCACATGCACTCACGCATGAGCACACATATGCTCACGGCCATGAGCATGGCCGGCCACTAGAGCATGCCACATACATGCATATATGAAACCAGATGCCTGTGGCACTATTTTCAGATACAGCTCCAGGAGCAACTCTGTACTAGATATATCAGATACACTCAGACATGCAGCAGTAGGAGTATTATCTTTCCGGAGAGCTCCGAAGCTGGGTAAACCACCGCGTGCTACTCGCATACCCGCTCCCGGTCCTATCAGCAGCAGTCTTGCCCTCACACGAAGCCACCTTGTGGCATATGTCGTCTTGCACCCTCAGTGAGAATACCACGACATTTGGCGCCCATCGTGGGGCGGTACTATGCTACCGAGCTGCTGCTGGTTTCGTTGTCCGGGCGGGACCCTTTTTTCTTCATCGCCTCCACCGCGGCGTCGCGCCGTCTCTCCGGTAGCGTTCGGGGGCTCGACATCGACCCTCCCCCGGAGCGACCGCGAGGGGTGGCGCGTCCTCGCCGTCGGCCTCTTCGTCATCACCACCGTTGCGACGCCGACTGTCCACCCGCGCGCGCACCGCGCGCGGTGCCTCGCTTCGGTCGGCCGTGTCCATCCACGCGCCGCTCGCGTCTGCTCCCCTCCGCGCTGCATCTTGCACCGGCCGGAACGCGCGTATGCTACTCCATTTATTGTCTATACAAGCTAGCTAGATGCAACTCAATGGTCAAACCATCCATACACTACCCATACAAAGCTCAGACGCAAGCCAGACAATGGTTATACGTTAGCCAGATACTAGTTGGATGGAGTCTGTACATTGATCAGATAATGTCCAGACAATGGCCAGATAGTGGCCATACACCGAGCTCGAGCTCCGCTCCGCTCGCGGCCGCTGCTCGTCGTCCTGCGCCAGTCGCCCCGCTCCACCCACGCGCCCTGGCTGCTGCTAGAGCTGCTCAGCCCCGACGTGCTGCAGCCGCCAACCGCTACCGCGTCGCCGCGCCCGCGATGTCCAGCCCCGCCTGGCTCCCTGCTCTAGGTGGCCCTGCCTTCCCTCCGTCGCGGCCGGCTCCGGCCCGGCCGCTCCGCCTTGCCCCGTGCGCGGCAAGGCCAGCCGCTGCTCCGAGCCGGCCTCCTCTGCCGCCTCGCACCGCACTCCGCCCGCGACTGGCCTGCACGATGCTGCGTTTTCCGCCCGGCCCCGAGTGGGAGCCCCGGTTTCCCCCGCGCCTGTGCGTCTCCGAGCTGAAGCCCCGGCGACACCCCTTCTACTCCGCGCCGTCCGCGCGGCCCGGCTTCCGCCTCCTCCGCGCCCGTGCCGACAGCTCCGCTCGGCGCTCGTGGCCGCTTGCTGGTTTCGGCCTGCCGCCCGCGACGGCTGCGGGCGCATCCCGGCCCGGCCGCCTTCCGCAACCCGCCCGCCGATTGCAACGCTCCGTGCCCGTGCCAGCTGCTCCACCCCGCGTCCGTGGCCGCCTGCTGGCTTCAGCCTGCCGCCCGCGCCGGGTCCGCCTATAGCTGACTGCTCCATGGCCGCCTCCCGCGTCGCCCCCGCAGGGTGCTGCTGTCACCGCCTGCTCCACAGCCGGTCGCCGGCTGCCTCCCGCGTCGCCTGTAGCGCCCCGGCGCGGTCGGCCGCTGCTGTGCCCTCCGCTCCGCCCTGGCCGTTGCGTCGCGCACTCCTCCTCTGCAGCCGGTCTCCCCAACCGCCGAGTGTTGGGATCCCGCTCGAGCCGCTGCTGCCCAAGAAAAGTCAAGGGCCGACTGCCCAAAGCTGAAAAAAAAGAAAAAAAAGAGAGAAAGAAAGCGACCGGGTGAGATGGCCGGCTGCCCGAGAGTCGGCTGGACCGAGAAAGAGAAAAGAAGGTGGAGACCGGTGGCGCACGACTGCTCACATGCAGTCACACAGAAAAAAAAAGGAAGATCCGGCTTTGCAGACTGCAGTTCAGCCGACTGCTCCGGTCAACAGCCCGCGTTGCTGCTGGGTCGACTGGTTCGTCTGCCCGCTTTGCTGCCTGGCCGACCGACGAGTCGGTCCGTCTGAGCACAGCCGGCTGACGAGAAAAAGAGAAGAAGACAAAGTAGTCATCGGGAGATCTGGCCCGACTGCTCAGCAGTCGGCCCGAATCTCGGGGGCTACACCCAGCGGGTGCGCTGACGCGCCCCCGCGAGGAAGAAGACAAAGTAGTCGCCGGGAGATTCAGCCCGACTGCTCAGCAGTCGGCTCGAATCTCAGGGGCTACACCCAGCGGGTGTGCTGATGCGTCCCCGCGAGAAAGAAGACAATGTAGTCGCCGGGAGATCCGACCCGACTGCTCAGCAGTCGGCCCGAATCTTGGGGGGTACACCCAATGGGTGCGCTGACGCGCCCCACGGAAGATTGCAAGAAGCAAAAACAAGAAGAGTTTTGTCCGGCTGCCTGCAGCCGGCAGAAGAGAAAAAAGAAGAAGAGGGCGCTGTCGTGGTTCTAAGTCTGACAGTAGTGTAGGGGGTACTAAGGAGAGGCAAGATCCTAGCTATGGAGTAGTTGTGCACACAAGAGTTTTACGAGTTCAGGCCCTTCTCGGAGGAAGTAACAGCCCTACGTCTCGGTGCTCGGAGGCGGTCGACCGGATTATATGTGTGAGAGTTACAGGGGTGCGAACCCTTCTGCCAGTGGAGGGGGGGTGGCTTATATAGAGGATGCCAAGACCCCAGCCAGCCCACGTAGCAGAGGGTTTGAAGTACATTAAGGCCTGGCGTTACTGGTAACGCCCTACATAAAGTGTCATCATGACCATAAAGACTACTTAATTACAGACCGTTTGGATACAGAGTAGATCTTGAACTCCTGGTGGTCGAGTGAGTCTTCATGGTCGAGTGTCTTTAAGTTCGTCGAGTGTCTTCTAGTCAGTCGAGTGGAGTCCCTCTAGGTCGACTGGAAGATGGCTTCTTCTAAAGATGTCCTCGGGGAGGGTACCTTGGACAGGTCCATGACCCTACCCTAGGTACATGACTTCATCATTAGCCCCCGAATGGATCGAGGTTTGAGTGAGGAAGGAGTTGATAATCTTTCCGACCTGTTTTCTGGTGCTGTAAATGTGTCTTACTCTGGATCAATGACTTTTAAGTGAGGGTGTCAACTTTCTTTCAGTCGCTTTGATCCATTCTTTATATCTGTCGAGTGAAATTTATGAACTTGGAGATTTCTGAGCGACGGATCGCAGGAGATCTTCCGTCTGACAAGTTGCCCCGCGGTTAGCGGATTTAGTGGGATCCGAATTTCGGGAAGCGCGCGAAGCGGAGAAGGCCGAGGTACTCGGATGGGATAAGGCAGAGACGCCTCGATTCTCGTGCTGCCTTTTTCGCCACGTATCGCTCGCGTGACTGTTTCGGGATTTGACAGGATTGCCCGGGCCTACCAGTCAGCCACTTGGAAGCGACTCAATATAAGGAACCGGGCGGAGGTTTTTGAACAGTGCTCCCTCATTTTCCCCTCCCCCGTCTTCAGATTCATCCGCTATACTTGCCATCTGTTCAGCGCCGCTGCTCCATACTAGCCTCGTCGGCGACAATGGTGAAAGAGAAGACGAGGCTTTGGAGCGGGCGAAGAAGGCGACGACGAAGGTGAAGGGGAGAGCGACCAGTCGGGGCGGATCCTCGTCGCGGTCCCGCCTGCCGCAAGGTTGGATCCAGGGGGATTGGATCCGCTCGACCATCACCCAGAAGGATCTCAACGACCTGGCCAACGAAGGGCTGATCGAGCACGGAGCAGCGAGGCTTCCGGGGACAGAGTGGCAGCCGCAGCCTCAGGAGGGTGAGTGTGTCCTCTTAGCGACTCATGTCGATCGTGGGTTTTCTCTGCCGCCGCATCTTTTCTTTCGGGGGTTTCTGAACTTCTTTGGGGCTCAGCTCCACCACTTCACACCCAATTCCATTGCCTATCTCGCCGCTTTCGTGTCTTTGTGCGGAAACTTCTTGGGTTGTCGGCCACACTAGGGCCTTTTCAAACACATATTCACTTGTCGCTCTCAGACGGTGAAAAAGGCTAATCCAAATGACGAGAGAACCCAAGTAATCCAGATGTGTGGGGGTCTTGGGGTCCATATGAGGAGTAAGAGTGCTTTTCCAGCTATGACCCTTCCCGAGTCAGTTAGAGGGTGGAAGTCAACCTGGTTCTATTGCCAAGACCAGTCGATGCCAGGGCAGTCGACTGGGCTCCCTCCCTTCTCCATGAGCCGAGTGAACAAGCCGTCTTCTCTGAAAGTAGTTCCGGAGGAGAAGGCTCAGGTTAAAATGTTGATGGAGCATGTAGTCCAACTCATTCGCGACAGTGTGACTGGCATGGATCTTCTAGAGGTTTTCCTTCGACGGTGCATCCAGCCACTCCAGTACCGGGGCCACCCGATGTGGTTGTACTCTGGTACTGAAGACACCACTCGGGTCCACCCAGAGGAGGTCGACGATGTCACACTGGAGAGGTGGATGACTGCCATCACAGGGAACAAGGACAACCCTCATGGGGCCAGGAGGATCCCGCCACTCGACCAGTCTTATGAACCAGACAAGGTATGATCACTTATCTCTGACTGTAATCATGTTTCGTCCATTCTGTTTCGCTGCAGATCAGTCGATCGACTTTTGTCTTGTTTGTTGTCCTTTAGGCTACCACTGAGTTGTATTCGATGCCCAATGGGGCGCAAGCACAGAGCGAGGAGGAGGAAGGAAGTGGAGGTGAAAGTCAGGAGGAGTGGGAATCAGATGGCGATGAGGGTGATGACGATGCAGGCTCCGATGAGGAGGAGGAGGAGGAGGAAGAGGAGGAGGAAGTTGCGCCTCCCCGTTCTGAAAGAAGGTCCAAGCTTGCCCATGACCCTGCGGTCGAGCGCGGCAAGGGGGCCGCGCCTGTTGTGCAATCGACCAAGCGTCCTCGGACGACCTCTCCGGCGCCGACTGAGAAAGCGCCGAAGCAATCTCGAGTTGTGCCGTCGAGGCCGACGAAGGCTTTGCTGAAGATGAAGATGGTGATTCCCACTATTTCTGGGTAATGACATAACTTGTGTCCTCTTGTTTCTCATGGATTTATTCTTGGTCGGTTCGTTAGCTGACCGACTGATTTCTGAAACTGCAGTGCTGCTACTTCTGATACCTCGGCCAGACCCGAAGATCAAGAAATGGAGGATGCCGTCACTTCCAACCCTGGTATGACCTTTGAAGTTTCGTTTTCAGTCGGTGGGATCTTTGTTTTTAACTTTGACTCTTTTCTGCAGCTCCGTCTAATATCATCATTGATCTTCATGATGATGATGAAGACGAGAAACCACTGAGGCAGAGGAGGAATAGGAGAGCGTCTGCTGGCAAGGCAGCTCAGGTCGTATCAGCACCTGAGATGTTGGTTGCGGAGGGGGACAACGTCACTCGGCCTACCGTATCCTTTGCGGTGCCGCTGACGAGTGCTCGCCCTTCATCGTCGAGTGCTGGTCAGCCTTCACTTTTCTCTACCCACCACGTCCCTGAAGACCAAGCAAGCGCTGCTAAAGAAGCCATACGCCAGGCGGGGGTTATGATGGAGGAAGTGAAGGCGATCCGAGACGCCAGTCAAGCAGCTTATGACGCCAGTTCAGCCCTTCAGAGCAATGTTCAGGTTGGTCGATCACTGCCTGTTCTGTTAGGATATGGTATCTGAAAACTTTTCTTTCTGAAAATCTTAGTATCTATCGTACGCTCACTGGGTGTGTCGATTGAGATTCTGGATTGGTGGGGGCACGCTGAGTGCACCCACTGGGTGTAGTCCCCAAGGCTATGGTCAACTGCTGGCAGTGGACTATAGTCTTTATGTCTTGAGTTTTTTTTTCTCATTACTGTCTTCACTCGATCTAGTCGAATGGAATCATAAACCGGTGGGGGTACGCTGAGTGCACCTACTGGGTGTAGTCCCCGAGACTGTGGTCGACTGCTGGCAGCCGACTATGGTCTGAAGAACACACTCTCTCTTTTTTTTGGTCGACTGACCGACTCTGAGTCTAGCTGATAGAACTAGTGGGGGCACGCTGAGTGCACCCACTGGGTGTAGTCCCCGAGACTACAGTTGAATGTTTAGATTCAGCTGTAGTCTTAGAAATACTACAATTTTTCTCTTAGTCACTCGGAAGTGACCTATCTTTGACGTCTGTCGATTGGTTTTTTTGCAGAAATCTTGCGAGCTTGCAGCTCGTTATACTGAATTGGAGAACAAGCATATCCAACTCGAACTTGATCTGAAGTTTGTCCAGGAGAACTTCATGAAGGCGAAGGAGGAGGAAAAAGGTATGTTTGGTGAGAATCTTGGCGACTGCCTTTGCTTCTTGTCCATCCCCGAGTCTGATCTTACTGTGATTTCACAGATAAACTGAGGGATTCTCTGAAGAAGAAGGATCTTGACCTTGCTGAGGCGCAGAAAGCAGCTTCCGAGAAGATCAGGCTCGTAGAAGAAAAGTTGGCTTCGATCAGCAAACTTGAAGAGGAAAACACTAATCTGAAAGCTGCTCTCGATGTGGCCAACCAGGAGGTCACTCGATTGAAGAATGACAAGATGGTCCTGAGTGACAAAGCTAGCGAACTGGTGGGAAAGAAGAATGATCTGGAGGCCTATCTGGGAGGACTCGCCAAGAAGCTATTCCTCATGCTTGAAGGTAACCCTTTGTATCTGACAGGCTTTTTAATTTTGGCCTCACCACCAAACCGCTACCTTAACTTTTGGGTTGTGTCTACAGAGTTCTGCCAGAACTTTGAGGAGGAGACTAGTCGACTGGAGACGAGCCTAGATCCCATCAACTCTCCTGTGAAGGATGAAACTGCCATGAACGTGCTCCGACTCGAGTCTCGCGTTGCTACCGTTGTTGACTATCTTGCAAGGCTGAAGGTTGCGACGTCACGCATGGACACGACGCTCTAGCCAGGAGAAGCACTTCAGAATGACCTTGAGTCCCTGATGACTCGACTGAACGAAGTTCCAAGTCGAGTGCAAGAATGGAAGAAGTCTTCTGCCAGGTGAGGTGCCGACGTTGCTCTATCTCTGGTCCGTGTTCACTGCAAGGATGCGCGAGAGGACAAGCTGGCAGCTCTCAAGGTGGCCAATACCAAGAAGCATGACTTCCGATCCTTCATGGAGACCTTCATCGCTACTGCCACTCGGATCGCAGATGGAATCGACCTGGACGAGTTCGTTGCGCCTTCCAGCCCTCCACAGGAGGGGTAAAAAACTTCTATGCTTGATGCTTTAAATTTGCCTCGGAATGCCGAGTGGTTTTTGTAACCGACAAACTTTAACAAGCTTGGTGCCTGAGCACTTCTGGATCCGTAAGACGTTATCTGAACTTAGGTTTGCCGTTGAATATGTTTGCTTCTGCCTTCGAACGATCATCTCATGTTGGTGAATGGGTATACGGTTCCGACTCTGAACATCACTCTGAGAGAAGCTATCACTCCGACTCCGAACATACTCAAGATGAAGGTGTTGCTGGTCTAGTACTTGTGTCAACCAACTCCTACGACATATTTGATTCACCAAATGAGGGACTTGGAAGATGCTTCATGGCTAAAGGCCCAAGGTAACACACCCCGAGTATGTTGATTCCAATAGTGATGAAGATGACTTGCTAGGTGATGATGATTTACTTATTGACAACTCTAGTGATGAATACTATGATGAAACGTCAATTAATCATGCTAATCAAGATAAAACGAATGAAGATGATAAGGAGAAGATTGAGCTCCTAACTAAAGAACTAAACACTTTTAAGTTAGCTCATGAAACTATCTTAGGGGATCACCGAGAACTTTTGAGGACTCATGAGAAGTTACGCTTTGAAAAGCTCAACCATGAGCAAGAGCATGAGTTCTTAAAGGCAATCAATGATGATCTTCGCAAGAAAAGCTCTTCTTACATTGCCAAGCCTTTACTCTTATCTACTTACATGCCTCAAGTCAAGTCTAGTAATAAGAACAAGAAGGATTCTTCCTCTAGTAGTAAAAAAAATCATGCTAAATCCAATGTTGTTGCTGCTAGTAGTTCTCTTGATTCCACTAATGATTCTCTTAGCCAAGTTACACTTGAGCAAGAAAATAGCTTATTGAAGGGAATTATAGAAAAAGGTGTTTACAAGAGCCTTGCCGGAAGTAAGCAATTCGAAGAAATTGTATGCAAGCAAGGAAGGCACCGGAAGAACCAAGGTGTTGGTTTTGAACGAAAGTTCAATGCCAATGGAGTTGAGTGGGAAGAAGATCAATACCCCAAGACGAAGTTTGTTCCTCAACAAGAGAAGTATGATCCTACTTCCTTCAACGGGACACAAGCTCAAGATGATATTCCATCACAAGACCACAAGCAAAAAGGCAAGGATGAGCTTTAAGAGGAGATTGATGCATTTGAAGAAGCTCCCAAGGCCTTCGTCAAGTTGGTTCCCAAGACTACATCAAGTTCTACTTCATCAAGTACGACTACAACTCCAAGGATTCCCATCAATATGGTGTGGGTCCCGAAGAAGAAGAACTAGAGAGTTCTTGAGGGTGACTCCGCCAACATACTTCACTCATATCATTTTGGCAAGGACAATTGTAATCAACTTTCACATCTTGCACTAGTTCATGGAGTCACAAACCCGCTTGTTGGTAAGACAAGGGACAAGGTAACCTAATGCTTTCATAGACATCATTTTGTGTGTGTATCACTCTATGTCTATGGATATCCTTGTTTGTTCCTTGTGGGACTAACCCGTGTAGGTATTGAAAGTGCAACTCACTCCAAAGGATTGCTCCAAATGATCTACATCAACATTGAGCATCCACATCTTCAACACCTACATGAAGTCATCATCGACAAAACCCAAGGTTAGTTCATCCCTCTAAGGGGGATCTCACATCTAGGGGGAGCTTTACTCTAAGAATTGAGTTAAAGCAACTCTAATGGTGTGAACACATCAATGCATTATGTAAAAGTGACAACCCCACTTGAGCTTAAACGATGAGTATGACCTATGATCAAATGTTCTCATTTGACTCCTAAGTCAATATACTCATATATAGATGACCTAGTCATCGCCAATTGCTTGATAGATGCTAGATTGGTTGTGCATGCTTTGCCACATATTTCATTTGTCATTTTATGGTGTGAGCATGTTGATTGCATATTTTACTCATTCGAGGACATCCACTTGTAGTTTTGCTTGTTTGGCTTCTTTTTCTTTTGGCCAAGTGGATGGACAAGAATGCCTAAGAACCTTCTCTAGCTATATTTGCTATTCTTGTCTCAAACTCTATTCATGCTACATCACAAAATTTGATCAAGTCATATTCGAACCACTCTGTGTGTGGAGCACTCGGAATCCCTGATTCGTCAAAGAATTAAACTTCCAAAACTTCTTTGTGTGTTTTGGTCTGACCGATTCTTCCATTTCGGTCATACCGAGATCACTAAGTCGATCTAGGTTTTCAATCTCAGTGCAACCGATTTGAACATTTTGGTCCCACCGAGTTGCAGTAACTGCTTGTAGTAATGCATGTTGGTGCCACCGAGTTGTTCCACTCGATCACACCGACAGGGTCGGGCTATATATACCCACGGGCAAAATTTTGGAAATTTTTCTCTGAACACTTTCGCCCGTGCTCAGCTCACTCTACCTCCAGGGTCTCCGGATCGTCCTCCTCGTAGCCAGCTGCCTCCCGCCGCTGGTCTCCGCCCCCGTCAACGGGAATCATCAACGTCATTGCCGCCATAGCGAGTCCATCACCGAACTAGGGTATGAACTTGATCATTGTGCTATCCCTATCTGATTCCTAGCACATTGTGTTCGCCATGAATCTTGCCATGATTGAAACTATCTTATATAGTCAAAACACTCCGTAGACTAGGTTTGGATTGAAAATTTAGGGTTAGGTTTCCGCCGAAACCATCTCGGACCCACCGAGTTGTAGAAATCGGTTCCACCGATTTGACCAAGGCCATTGCACATGTGATTCTCGGTCTGACCGAGGATTGCAAATTGGTGTGACCGAGTTCAGGACTTTGTGAAACCCTAGCAGTCTCGGTGCCACCGAACTGTGACTCGGTCTGACCGAGTTCACTAGTTTAGGTTCCTAAAGCTGCTTCGGTATCACCGAATTTACAAATCGGTTGATCCGAAATGCTTTCTGTGGAAAACTAAAACTAAGTTTTTAATTCAATCTTTTGCAAAAACCTTTGTATTTTGTGATGCTTATCCCCTCTATCTCATCTATATCTATTCACAGGGTCAGCTGTCAGTGTTTGCAATATGTCTGATCAAAGTGACAGCCAGAACAGGGAAGAGGAGCAGGTTCACATGAGTGAGGGCACTAGTCCCTCCAATTCCTCAGATGATGGCAGCAGGAGCACCCCAAGCAACTTACCCAAAGCTGCCACCAGGGCCAAGAAGAAGAAAACCTCAGACTCTGAGGACGAAGACTATGTGGCAGAAGAGGATGAGGCCACATCCAGGAAAGTGCTCAAGAAGGAGTATGGCACAGCTGCAGCCACCAAGCCTGGTTTGAATAGGAAAGTCCCAGCCAAGAGGACTCCTATGCTGAAAGTCAGAGACTCAACTAAAGAAACTGAGAAATCTGATCCCAAAGAGCCAGAAGTGACTGAGAATAAGAGGAAGGAAAGGGTCAAGAAGACCATGGCCAGGGTTGTTGGAAAGCCTTCCATGATGGAAGATGAAGAAGAAGAAGCTGCTGCACCAGCTCCCAAAGCTTAGAAGCTTATGGGTGATGCCATCAGGTCAGGGGCTGCTTCATCTAAGCCCAAAGAAGCACCCAAGGTTGCTTCCAAGCCCAAGACTGCACCTAAGAGGAATACCAGGAACATACCAGCTACTGAGAAGAACAAGGCCCCAGTGCCTGAAGTTGTTGCCGAAGAAGAGGATGATGAGGAACACATCTTGAGAAAGTTGAAGCCTAAAATTCCAGATCACAACAGTGGAGGTTGACTGATCCTTATGCAGTTAGGAGGAGAACTGTTGTAGACTACAGGTTCCATTCAAAGGAACAACAGGATTTCTATGAGATAGTGCTGCTAGACAAGAAGCCAATAGTCTGTGACATGAGATGGGTGGACTGGAAATACATCAAGGAGAATGAAGAACACTATCCTAGTGTGCATGAAAGTTTCAAGGGTTGTGGAGTGGATGGCTTTGTTGGGCAGAAGCTCACAAAGTGGAATGATGAGCTCATAATGCAATTCTACTCCACAACACACTTTTATCAAGATGGCATGATAGTATGGATGTCTAAAGGTAATAGGTACCAATCATCAATTGAAGAATGGGCAAATCTGATCAATGCAGCTAAGGAGAAAGAAGATGTCTTGGATGTCTATGCCAAGAAGAAGATGGATCACAAATCTATGGCACATATGTACAAGGAGATCCCAGATGAAGCACTTGAGACTCATAAGTTTGGATCTGTACATTATCTTCTGACAGGACTGCCAACCATCAACTGGATCCTCAGGCACACTCTTTTGCCTAAGTCAGGAGATCACAATATGGTCATAGGTCATGCTATCAATCTGCTACACTTATTTGATGTGCCTCAAAAGTTCAAGGTCATGAGCCTCATTGTTGAAACTATCACGAGGACAGCTGCTGACCAGAAGAGAAGTTGTGGGTATGCCCCACAGATCCAGGAGCTGATTAACTCCAAGATGGGCACTGACACATACCTGTTGGACAAGGAACACATGCCCATCTACCCAGATTATGAGGACAACATAGTTGTGATGGATGAAGATGAACCATATTCTGTACAAGCTCAAGCAAAGAAGGAGAAAGCAAGGACAGAAAAGGCTGCCAAGATGCCAACCATTGATGAGGCATCTCAGTACTTCCTGAAGAGCAAGCAAGATCAACTTGGCTACTTGATTGCATCCACTCTAAGGATTGAGAAGGGGTTGGCCACCCTGACTCAAAACCAGGAGAGCCTGGAGAGGATCATGGAGCAGAATTTCTATGACTTGGATTTGAAGGTTACTGAGATTCAGTCTGTTGTTGAGCAACTCCAAGATGACATGTAGGAGAGGAAGGGCAAGGCAACCACTGAGGCATTTGCTAGAGTGCCTAGAGCTCAAAGATCAGCTGCAGTGCCAGTGACAGACACAAGAGCAACTACATCTGCACCAGCTACAGCTTCAGTGCCACCAGCTCCAACATCTACTCCACCAGCTCCAACTTCATCAACTGATGCCTTCGTTCTTGGAGTCATTTCTACACCACCACATCAAGACCAAGCCTGAGAGACGATTTAATACTATGCATTTTCTAGGAAATTTTTGGTAACTTGTTGCCAAAGGGGGAGAAAAATGTATAGATCATAGGCTTCGAGAGAGAGAGTTTGCTTTTGTTCTCTCTTGTTTTGGTGGTTGAACTTTGTTTGCTTTTGTTTGAGATACTTTATGCTTGTGTGATACTTGGATGATCATGTTTTGATCATATTCTACATTAATGCTTGTTGGATGACATTATCCTTTTATCTCTATTTGATTATGATCATTCACTTTGCTTGGTGACGAGTGCATGTATGATACGTCTCCAACGTATCTATAATTTTTGATTGCTCCATGCTACTTTATCTACTGTTTTGGACTATATTGGGCTTTATTTTCCACTTTTATACTCCCTCCGTTCCTAAATATAGGGTGTATAGTTTTTGGCACGGAAATTAAAGAACGCACATAGATGGAAAATTTCAGAAGTTTTGGCCAAGATTCCACCTGACTAATTGACATGAGAAAATAGAGAAGCTTGCCCTATATAAGGAAATGTAATAAAATCCCTAAAAAATTATCCAAACGAGTGGTGCAACGTGATACACCATATATTTTGGACTTTTTCTCAAAAATCTATACACCTTATATCAAGGAACGGAGGGAGTATTATTTTTGGGACTAACCTATTAACCGGAGGCCCAACCAAGAATTGTTGTTTCTTTGCCTATTTCAGTATTTCGAAGAAACATAATATCAAACAGAGTCCAAACGGAATGAAACCTTCGGGAACGTGATTTTCTCACCGAACGTGATCCAAGAGACTTGGACCCTGCTCCACGGAACAACCGAGGAGGTCACGAGGGTGGAGGGCGCCCCCCTGGGCGCGCCCCCTGCCTCGTGGGCCCCCTATTGCTCCACAGACGTACTCGTTCCTCCTATATATACTTAAGTACCCCCGTCAGATCAAATATGGAGCCAAAAACCTAATTCCACTGCCGTAACTTTCTGTATCCACGAGATCCCATCTTGGGGCCTATTCCGGAGCTCCGCCGGAGGGGGCATCTACCACGGAGGGCTTCTACATCAACACCATAGCCTCTCCGATGAAGTGTGAGTAGTTGACTTCTGACCTTCAGGTCCATAGCTAGTAGCTAGATGGCTTCTTCTCTCTTTTTGGATCTCAATACAATGTTCTCCCCCTCTCTTGTGGAGATCTATTCGATGTAATCTTCTTTTTGCGGTGTGTTTGTTGAGAACGATGAATTGTGGGTTTATGATCCAATATTATCTATGGAAATATTTGAATCTTCTCTGAATTATTTTATGTATGATTGAGTTATCTTTGCAAGTCTCTTTGAATTATCCGTTTGGTTTGGCCAACTAGATTGGTAGTTCTTGCAATGGGAGAAGTGTTTAGCTTTGGGTTCAATCTTGCGGTGTCCTTACCCAGTGACAGAAAGGGTTGCAAGGCACGTATTGTATTGTTGCCATCGAGGATAACAAGATGGGGTTTTTATCATATTGCATGAATTTATCCCTCTACATCATGTCATCTTGCTTAAGGCGTTACTCTGTTTTTTAACTTAATACTCTAGATGCATGCTGGATAGCGGTCGATGAGTGGAGTAATAGTAGTAGATGCAGAATTGTTTCGATCTACTTGTCTCGGACGTGATGCCTATACACATGATCATACATAGATAACATCATAATTATTCGCTTTTCTATCAATTGCTCAACAGTAATTTGTTCACCCACCATAGAATATTTATGCTCTTGAGAGAAGCCACTAGTGAAACCTATGGCCCCCGGGTCTATTCTCATCATATCAATCTCCATTACTTATTTACTTGCTTTGTTTTTACTTTGCCTTTTACTTTTTACTTTGCATCTCTATATCAAAAATACCAAAAAATATTATTTAACATGTCTATCAGATCTCACCCTCGTAAGTGGCCGTGAAGGGATTGACAACCCCTAACCGCGTTGGTTGCGAGTAGCTATCGTTTTGCATAGGTATGAGGGACTCGTGCGTGATCTCCTACTGGATTGATACCTTGGTTCTCAAAAACTGAGGGAAATACTTACGCTACTTTACTGCATCATCCTCTCCTCTTCGGGGAAATCCAACGCAGTGCTCAAGAGGTAGCAAGAAGAATTTCTGGCGCCGTTGCCGGGGAGTTTGCGCAAAAGTCAACTATACCAAGTACCCATCACATTCCCTATCTCTCGCATTACATTATTTGCCTCTCGTTTTCCTCTCCCCCACTTCACCCTTGCCGTTTTATTTGCCCTCTCTTTCCCAATCTCCTCCTCTCTTTTTCTTTCGCCTTTTTCTCGTTTGCCTTTTTGTTTGCTTGTGTGTTGGATTACTTGTTGCCATGGCGTAAGATAATACCAAATTGTGTGACTTCTCGAATACCAATAATAATGATTTCCTGAGTACTCCGATTGCTCCTCTTAATAATGATGAGTCTTGTGAAATCAATACCGCTTTGCTGAATCTTGTTATGAAAGATCAATTCGCCGGCCTTCCTAGTGAAGATGCCGCTACTCATCTAAACAATTTTGTTGATTTGTGTGATATTCAAAATAAGAAAGACACAGATAATAATATTGTCACATTGAAGTTATTTCCGTTTTCACTTAGAGATCATGCTAAAGTTTGGTTTTCGTCTTTGCCTAAAAATAGTATTGATTCTTGGAACAAGTGCAAAGATGCTTTTATCTCTAAGTATTTTCCTCCCGCTAAGATCATCACTCTTAGGAATGATATTATGAATTTTAAACAACTTGATCATGAGCATGTTGCCCAATCTTGGGAAAGAATAAAATTGATGCTTCGCAATTGCCCTACTCATGGTTTGAATTTATGGATGATCATACAAAATTTTATGCCGGATTGAATTTTGCTTCTAGAAATCTTTTAGATTCGGCCGCGGGAGGCACGTTTATGGAAATTACATTAGGAGATGCTACAAAATTACTTGATAATACTATGGCTAATTATTCTCAATGGCACACCGAAAGATCTTCTAGTAAAAAAGTGCATGCTATAGAAGAAATCAATGTTTTGAGTGAAAAGATGGATGAACTTATGAAGATGTTTGCTACTAAAAGTACTTCTCTTGATCCCAATGATATGACTTTATCTACTTTGATTGAGAATAATAATGAATTTATGGATGTGAATTTTGTTGGTAGGAATAGTTTTGGAAATAACGCGTATAAAGGGAATTTTAATCCTAGGACTTATCCTAGTAATCCTTCTAATAATTATGGAAATTCCTACAACAACTCTTATGGAAATTTTAATAAGATGCCCTCTGAATTTGAGAGTAGTGTTAAAGAGTTCATGAATTCACAAAAGAATTTTAATGCTTTGCTTGAAGATAAATTTCTTAAAGTTGATGATTTGGCTAGGAACGTTGATAGAATTTCTCTTGAAATTGATTCTTTAAAGCTTAGATCTATTCCTCCTAAGCATGATATCAATTTGTCTCTCAAATCTATGAGAATTTCCATTGATGAGTGCAAGGAAAGAACCGCCAGGATGCGTGCTTCCAAAGATGCCTTTATTAAAGCGTGTTCTTCCAATTCCTATGAAAATCAAGATGAAGATTGAGGGAGTCCTGGATTAGGGGGTGTCCGGATGGCCGAACTATGACCTTTGGCCGGACTCCCGGACTATGAAGATACAAGATTGAAGACTTCGTCCCGTGTCCGGATAGGACTTTCCTTGGTGTGGAAGGCAAGCTTGGCGATGCGATATGAAGATCTCCTCCCATTGTAACCGACTCTGTGTAACCCTAGCCCTCGCCGGTGTCTATATAAACCGGAGAGTTTTAGTCCGTAGGACGAACAACAATCATACCATAGGCTAGCTTCTAGCGTTTAGCCTCTTTGATCTCGTGGTAGATCAACTCTTGTACTACCCATATCATCAATATTAATCAAGCAGGAGTAGGGTTTTACCTCCATCGAGAGGGCCCGAACCTGGGTAAAAACATCGTGTCCCTTGTCTCCTGTTACCATCCGCCTAGACGCACAGTTCGGGCCCCCCTACCCGAGATCCACCGGTTTTGACACCGACATTGGTGCTTTCATTGAGAGTTCCTCTGTGTCGTCACCTTTAGGCCCGATGGCTTCTTCGATCATCAACCACGGCGCGGTCCAGGGTGAGACTTTTCTCCCTGGACAAATCTTCGTCTTCGGCGGCTTCGCACTGCGGGCCAATTCGCTTGGCCATCTGGAGCAGATCGAAAGCTACGCCCCTGGCCATCAGGTCAGATTTGGAAGTTTGAACTACACGGCCGACATCCGTGGAGACCTGAACTTCGACGGATTAGAGCCACGGCCGAGCGCGCCGCACTATCACGACAGGCATGATCTAGCTCTGCCGTCGGATAGTGTCCAGAAGGCCGCTCAGGTGTCCGCTCCGACCCTTAGCTCGGAGCCGACTGCGCCAATCAAGACGGATGGTTGGACACCGCCTCGGGGACTGCAATCTCTACGGCGATCGAGCCAAATACCGGCCTTGTCCTTTGCGAGGCCTGTGACTCCAAGGTGTCCGACTCCGTTCTGAACTCCGGATCTTCCACACCCCATCCAATCGAACTCGATTGGGCTCTGTTCATGGAGTTCACCGCCGCGGACATCTTTCAGCACTCACCCTTCGACGACATCCTGAGTTCACTAAAGTCTCTCTCTTTATCAGGAGTGCCCTGGCCGGACTATGGTCAACAAGGTTGGGATGCGGACGGCGAAGAAATTCGAAGCCCACCCACCACCCACTTCGTAGCCACTGTCGATGATTTAACCGACAGGCTTGACTTCGACTCCGAAGACATCAACGGTATGAACGCCGATGAAGGAGACGAACAAGAACCAGCGCCTATAGGGCACTTTACAACCACCTCATCACACGATGTATGCATGGTGGACACACCTAAAAGAAACGACGACGAGGATCAAAAGGGCGCAACAAGGGATCGTTCCCTCGAAAAGCAATCAAAGCGGCGGCGTAAGCGCCGCGCCAAACCCCACCTCGACAGAGACCCAGCCATAGAGCAGGGCAAACCGACGGACGACGAACATGCCGTCGAGCAACCGTCCGAACAGGGCAACTTGGATAAACAAACCGAACAATCCGTCCCCGGCGAAGATAATAGACCGGACGACCTCACGCCGGACAAGTCGCTGGAGCAGAAGAACCTCCACCAAAGGCTCGTCGCCACTGCGCGTAGCCTGAAAAAGCAGAAGCGGAAGTTCAAAACAGTGGAAGATGCACTCAGAATCAGATGGGGCAAAGTACTCAACACTGCACACAAGTACGGCGACAGTCACCACATAAAGAGCTATCCGAAGCGAAAATTACTACCGGAATTTGATGAGGAGGCCTTAGAGCCCCCACAGTCAAAAAACAAGGAATCCACCAGGTTGGATAGACGACCCAACGACCGACATCGAGCGAAAAAGGGCACCACACTCAATCCGGCACGCGATCCGCACAAGGATTCGCATCAAAAATACGGCCCAACTAGATCTATCTATGGGCCAAGAAAGCAGGCTCTAGTAAGCAATGCAACGCAACAAATATCCGAACATCGCGGCACACCCAAATACAGGGGCACCGCACATCCCCTATGTTTCACCGATGAGGTGCTGGACCATGAATTTCCAGCGGGATTCAAGCCCGTAAGCATATAGGCATATGACGGAACAACAGACCCTGGAGTCTGGATTGAGGATTATATCCTCCACATACACATGGCTAGAGGAGATGACCTCCACGCCATAAAATACTTACCCCTCAAGCTTAAAGGGCCAGCCCGGCATTGGCTTAAAAGCCTTCCTGAAAACACCATAGGAAGTTGGGAAGAGCTCGAGGATGCTTTTCGGGCAAATTTTCAAGGGACCTATGTCCGGCCTCCGGATGCAGACGATCTAAGTCATATAACTCAACAACTCGGAGAGTCAGCCTGGAAACTCTAGAACAGATTTCTTAATAAAAAGAATCAGATAGTCAACTGTCCGGACGCTGAAGCCCTAGCAGCTTTCAAACATAGCGTCCGAGACGAATGGCTCGCCAGACACCTCGGCCAAGAAAAGCCAAGAACAATGGCCGCATTGACAAGCCTCATGACCCGCTTTTGCGCAGGAGAGGATAGCTGGTTGGCAAGAAGCAGCACCAGCAACCCAAGTACATCCGAACTAAGAGATGGAAACGGGAAACCGCGCCGTAGCAAGGAACAACGTCGGATCAAGGATAACAGCCCGAAGAGCACGGCAGTCAACACCGGATTCAAAAGCTCTCTGCAAAATCGGAAAAAGCCGCCTCCCAAAGATGACAGTGACGAGCTATCTAACCTCAACAAAATCTTGGACAAAATATGTCAAATCCACAGTACCCCCGGGAGGCCGGCAAACCATACCCACAGAGATTGTTGGGTCTTCAAGCAATCCAGCAAACTCAACGCCGAACACAAGGGGCTCGACATACCAAGCGAGGATGATGGCGAATCCCATAAGCAGAACACCGGAGAACAAAGGAAGTTAACACAAGAAGTCAAAATAGTAAATTCACTTCATGTGACAAAAGGAAAAACAGATTGGCGCCTACGGAAATACGCGCCATACGGCTTGTCCCAGAGGAATCCAGTCACTGGTTGTTACAACCAATTACCTTTCACCATCAGGATTACTCTAGAGGTATCCGGAATGCAGGCCGGACTGCCTTGGTCTTAGATCCGATAATTGACGGACTCCACTTTACACAAGTCCTAATGGACGGCGGCAGTGACCTAAACCTACTATATCAGGACACAATCCGCAAGATGGGGTTAAACCCAGCAATAATCCGCCATGGAAACACTTTCTTTAAAGGGGTTACGCCAGGCCCAGATACCCATTGTATGGGTTTCCTCTCGTTAGAAGTTATGTTCGCCCCCCCCCCCCCGACAACTTCCGAAGCAAAATGCTAACCTTCCACATCGCCCCATTCATAAGTCACTATCAAGCGCTACTGGGACGTGAAGCTTTCGCCCGCTTTAATGCAATACCGCATTATGCATACCTTACACTCAAAATGCCCGGTCCATGAGGCATCATCTCATTAAAGGGAAATATCAAGTGTTCCCCGAGCACGTAGGATGGTGCGGCTGCCTTGACAGCCACACACTTACCCAGCTTTACTACTCAGAACACCTACAAAGGCAGTTAAAGACCCCGGACATGGCTCAACGAATCCGGCGTAAACATGCAAAGGCTTCATAGCCGCATAACCCTGTACAAGGGGCTCCGCGCGACAATAAAGCTCAATCATACCCATGTTTTTGTATTATACTTTGTTTATTTTAACATAGATTTCTCGCACGATTGATTTTCCACTAAGTTCCTCTCTTTTGCAGATGAACGCCGTGCTACACCCGTCCAGGATACGGCACAACGGAGACACAGGCGCAGACGTGCAGCAGGGACCCGTTTTAAGGATTCTTTTTAGATTAAGACCCTGCGTAAACCTTTTTTACTGTCTCTTGTTGATAACATCACCCGGTTTTTGCTATAACCGAGAAGGAGGCTGGCGTCTTGGCATGTGGCCACGCTAGAATTTTGCGCGTACCCCAGCATCCTGGTCAACACGGGATCCGGCGTGGTCTCAGTGAGGGGGACCGGACACCTGATAAGCTTTGCTTTCGCTATCCACTCCTGTTTGAAGGATAGCTCTTTTAAGGGCAGTGTTATGATAAATGTACGGATAGCGTGTCCGGGTACAGGGCTACTTACTTGAGTGTCCGGGCGATTGCAGCTCAGACCTGCGTCCTCGGACAAGTCCGAACACATTGCTAGTGATCCGAAGAATAATTTGTACATCTCCACGGGCGTCGTACCCATAAAGTGTTGAAGGGCTCGCGGTCCTTCCAGATTAAATTCCCATAGGCGGAGGGGCGACGTTTGCAGGGCAGTATGCGGCGAATCAGCATAACCTGCGCCACTACCGCCAGATTGATATCTCTTTCTAGGAGATTTCGAATGCGGCCCTGCAGCAAGGGCACGTCCTTGGATGGCCCCCAGTTAAGCCCTTTATTGACCCATGACGCTAGCCATGGTGGGGGACCCGAGCAAAAAGCAGGTGGCGCCACCCATTTGGTACCCCTGGGGGCTGTGATGTAAAACCACTCCCGTTGCCATAAGCCGAACTCCTCTTGAAAAGAGCCCTCGGGCCATGGAGCATCGACAATCTTGCTTATTATAGCACCTCCGCACTCAGCGTGCTGCCCCTCGATCATCTTCGGTTCTACCTTGAAGGTTTTAAGCCACAGTCTGAAGTGAGGAGTAATACAGAGGAAGGCCTCACACACGACAATGAACGATGAGATTTGGAGGATGGTCTCTGGAGCTAAGTCGTGAAATTCCAGCCCGTAATAAAACATGAGCCCCCTCACGAAGGGATCAATCGGGAAGCCTAGCCCCCGAGGGAAGTGAGATGTGAACACCACACTCTCGCCGGACTGGGGAGAGGGAATAGCTTGCCCTTGAGCAGGCAGCCTATGCGAGATTTCGCCGGTTAGATACCTGGCATCTCTCAGCTTTTGCACGTCTTCTTCCATAACGGAGGAAGGCATCCACCGGCCTTGGAGGTCAGAGCCGGACATCATCGAAGGTCTGAAGCATCTGAATCTGGAGCTTTGGGTGTTGGAACTCAAGGCGAGAGGCGGATTTGATTGGATTAAAAGAAAGGAGTCGAGCCTTGGTCTCTTTATAAAGAGGTTGAATACCAAGAGCCCTCCCCGTGACCGTTTGGGACTCACTTTCAATTAAGAAGTCATAACAATGGCACGGTTGGGTTACCCACGCTCGTATTGATGAGAATCCCGGAATAAGGGGACATGATCTCTGCTTTTACAAGACTTGCCAAGGAAACCGCCTCGCTAAATGCGCTGAGGTGGGACAGTAAAGCAATTCGAATAAAGGCTTGGCTATGGCATGATGTCACGCTACGGAATACATCAACATACTAGATTTGTGCGAATATTATTCTCTCTACGGTGGTATGTGGAAACTATTTTGCAAAGCCGGACACTATCCTTGTGTTCAACATCTTCTATGAAGTATTCGGAGGAGGAACCCGCCTTGCAATGCCGAAGACAATTTGCGCGCCGGACTCGTCGTCATTGAAGCCTGGTTCAGGGGCTACTAAGGGAGTCCTAGATTAGGGGGTGTCCGGATGGCCAGACTATGACCTTTGGCCGGACTCCCGGACTATGAAGATACAAGATTGAAGACTTCGTCCCGTGTCCGGATAGGACTTTCCTTGGCGTGGAAGGCAAGCTTGGCGATGCGATATGAAGATCTCCTCCCATTGTAACCGACTCTGTGTAACCCTAGCCCTCTCTGATGTCTATATAAACCAGAGAGTTTTAGTCCGTAGGATGAACAACAATCATACCATAGGCTAGCTTCTAGGGTTTAGCCTCTCTGATCTCGTGGTAGATCAACTCTTGTACTACCCATATCATCAATATTAATCAAGCAGGAGTAGGGTTTTACCTCCATCGAGAGGGCCCGAACCTGGGTAAAAACATCGTGTCCCTTGTCTCCTGTTACCATCCGCCTAGACGCACAGTTCGGGACCCCTACCCGAGATCCGCCGGTTTTCACACCGACAAAGATCTAAAACTTATTGATGTGTCCCCTATTAAATCTTTGTTTTGCAATATGAATCTTGATGAAACTGAATATGATCTTCCTTTACCTAGAAGGCATTCTAAGAATTCGGAGTTTCTAGATCTTGATGATGAAATTGATGAAAGTGGGATTGAAAAAAAATAAAAACCTAGATGTTGCTAAACCCACTATTTTGGATCTCAAGGAATTTAATTATGAAAATTGCTCTTTGATTGGTTGTATTTCCTTGTTGCAATCCGTGCTAGATTCTCCTCATGCTTATAGTCAAAATAAGGCCTTTACCGAACACATTGTTAATGCCTTGATGCAATCTTATGAAGAGAAACTTGAGTTGAAAGTTTCTATCCCTAGAAAACTCTATGATGAGTGGGAACCTACTATCAAAATTAAAATTAAAGATTATGAGTTTCATGCTTTGTGTGATTTGGGTGCTAGTGTCTCCACTATTCCCAAAAGTTTGTGTGATTTACTAGATTTCCGTAACTTTGAAGATTGCTCTCTAAACTTGCATCTTGCGGATTCCACTATTAAAAAGCCTATGGGAAGAATTAATGATGTTCTTATTGTTGCAAATAGGAATTATGTGCCCGTAGATTTTATCGTTCTTGATATAGATTGCAATCCTTCATGTCCTATTATTCTTGGTAGACCTTTCCTCAGAATGATTGGTGCGATTATTGATATGAAGGAAGGGAAAATTAGATTCCAATTTCCCTTGAGAAAGGGTATGGAACACTTCCCTAGAAAGAAAATAAAATTACCATGTGAATCTATCATGAGAGCCACTTATGGATTGCCTACCAAAGATGGCAAAACCTAGATCTATCCTTGCTTTTATGCCTAGCTAGGGGCGTTAAACTATAGCGCTTGTCGGAAGGCATCCCCTCTTTCGTCTACTTCCATCGGTAATTTACTTGGAGCTATATTTTTATTCACCACATGTTATGTGTTTTGCTTGGAGCGTCTTGTATTATTTGCGTCTTTGCTTGTTAGTTTACCACAATCATCCTTGTTGTACACACCTTTTGAGAGAGCCATACATGATTTGGAATTTGCTAGAATACTCTATGTGCTTCACTTATATCTTTTGAGCTTGATAGTTTTGCTTATAGTGCTTCACTTATATCTTTTCAGCATAATAATTTTTGCTCTAGTACTTCACTTAGATCTTTTTGAGCACGGTGGTGGATTTGTTTTAAAGAAACTATTGATCTCTCATGCTTCACTTAGATTATTTTGAGAGTTGTTAATAGCATGGTAATTTGCTTAAAGATAATATACTTGGTATTCAAGATATGTGAAACTTTCTTTTGAGTGCGTTGAATACTAAGATAAGTTTGATGCTAGATAATTGTTTTGAGATATGGATGTGATAATATCAAAGCAATGCTAGTTGGGGTGATTATAAATTTAAAGAATGCTTATGTTAAAGTTTGTGATTCCCATAGCATGCACGTATGGTGAACCGCTTTGTGATGAAGTCGGAGCACAATTTTATTTATTGATTGTCTTCCTTATGAGTGGCAGTCGGGGACGAGTGATGGTCTTTTCCTACCAATCTATCCCCCTAGGAGTATGCGTTTTGTGCTTTGGTTTTTGATGACTTCTAAATTTTTGCAACAAGTGCATGAGTTCTTTTGATTAATGTTTGAGTCCATGGATTATACGCACTCTCACCCTTCCACCATTGCTAGCCTCTCTAATACCACACACTTTTCGCCGGTATCATACACCCACCATATACCTTCCTCAAAACAGCCACCATACCTACCTATCATAGCATTTCCATAGCCATTCCGAGATATATTGCCATGCAACTTTCCACTGTTCCGTTCATATGACACACATTACTTCTGTCATATTGCTTTTTGCATGAACATGTAGTTGACATTGTATTTGTGGCAAAGCCACCGCTCATAATTCTTTCATACATGTCACTCTTGATTCATTGCATATCCCGGTACACCGCCGGAGGCATTCATATAGAGTCATATTTTGTTCTAGTATCGAGTTGTAATTGTTGAATTGTAAGAAAAAATAAAAGTGTGATGATCATCATTATTAGAGCATTGTCCTAGTGAGGAAAGGATGATGGAGACTATGATTCCCCCATAAGTCGGGATGAGACTCCGGACTTTATGAAAAATAAAAGAGGCCAAAGAAGCCCAAACAAAAAAAAAGAGGCCAAAGAAGCCCACCAAAATAAAAAAAAAATGAGAGAAAAAAGATAGAAGGGACAATGCTACTATCCTTTTACCACACTTGTGCTTCAAAGTAGCACCATGATCTTCATGATAGAGAGTCTCGTATGTTGTCACTTTTATATACTAGTGGGAATTTTTCATTATAGAACTTGGCTTGTATATTCCAATGATGGGCTTCCTCAAAAGTGCCCTAGGTCTTCGTGAGCAAGCAAGTTGGATGCACACCCACTTAGTTTCTTTTGTCGAGCTTCCATATACTTATAGCTCTAGTGCATCCGTTGCATGGCAATCCCTACTCACTCACATCAATATCTATTGATGGGCATCTCCATATCCCATTGATACGCCTAGTTGATGAGAGACTATCTTCTCCTTTTTTGTCTTCTCCACAACCACCATTCTATTCCACCTATGGTGCTATGTCCATGGCTCATGCACATGTATTGTGTGAAAGTTGAAAAAGTTTGAGATTATTAAAGTATGAAACAATTGCTTGGCTCGTCATCGGGGTTGTGCATGATTAAATACTTTGTGTGATGAAGATAGAGCATAGCCAGACTATATGATTTTGTAGGGATAACTTTCTTTAACCATGCTATTTTGAGAAGACATGATTGCTTTGATTAGTACACTTGAAGTATTATTACTTTTATGTCAATATGAACTTTTGTCTTGAATCTTTCGGATCTGAATATTCATACCACAATTAAGAAGATTTACATTGAAATTATGCCAAAGTATCACTCCGCATCAAAAATTATTTTTTATCATTTACCTACTCGAGGACGAGCAGGAATTAAGCTTGGGGATGCTTGATACGTCTCCAACGTATCTATAATTTTTGATTGCTCCATGCTACTTTATCTACTGTTTTGGACTATATTGGGCTTTATTTTCCACTTTTATATTATTTTTGGGACTAACCTATTAACCGGAGGCCCAGCCCAGAATTGCTGTTTTTTGCCTATTTTAGTATTTCGAAGAAACAGAATATCAAACGGAGTCCAAACGGAATGAAACCTTCGGGAACGTGATTTTCTCACCGAACGTGATCCAGGAGACTTGGACCCTGCTCCAAGGAACAACCGAGGAGGTCACAAGGGTGGAGGGCGCCCCCTGGGCGCGCCCCCCTGCCTCGTGGGCCCCCTGTTGCTCTACCAACGTACTCCTTCCTCCTATATATACCTACGTACCCCCGTCAGATCAAATACGGAGCCAAAACCTAATTCCACCGCCGTAACTTTCTGTATCCACGAGATCCCATCTTGGGGCCTGTTCCAGAGCTCCACCGGAGGGGGCATCTACCATGGAGGGCTTCTACATCAACACCATAGCCTCTCCGATGAAGTGTGAGTAGTTTACTTCAGACCTTCGGGTCCATAGCTAGTAGCTAGATGGCTTCTTCTCTCTTTTTGGATCTCAATACAATGTTCTCCCCCTCTCTTGTGGAGATCTATTCGATGTAATCTTCTTTTTGCGGTGTGTTTGAGACCGATGAATTGTGGGTTTATGATCCAGTATTATGTATGGAAATATTTGAATCTTCTCTGAATTCTTTTATGTATGATTGAGTTATCTTTGCAAGTCTCTTCGAATTATCCGTTTGGTTTGGCCAACTAGATTGGTAGTTCTTGCAATGGAAGAAGTGTTTAGCTTTGGGTTCAATCTTGCGGTGTCCTTACCCAGTGACAGAAAGGGTTGCAAGGCATGCATTGTATTGTTGCCATCAAGGATAACAAGATGGTTTTTTATCATATTGCATGAATTTATCCCTCTACATCATGTCATCTTGCTTAAGGCTTTACTCTGTTTTTAACTTAATACTCTAGATGCATGCTGGATAGCGGTCGATGAGTGGAGTAATAGTAGTAGATGCAGAATCGTTTCGATCTACTTGTCTCGGACGTGATGCCTATACACATGATCATACCTAGATAACATCATAATTATTCACTTTTCTATCAATTGCTCAACAGTAATTTGTTCACCCACCATAGAATATTTATGCTCTTGAGAGAAGCCACTAGTGAGACCTATGGCCCCCGGGTCTATTCTCGTCATATCAATCTCCATTACTTATTTACTTGCTTTGTTTTTACTTTGCCTTTTACTTTTTACTTTGCATCTCTATATCAAAAATACCAAAAAATATTATCTATCATCTCTATCAGATCTCACCCTCGTAAGTGACCTTGAAGGGATTGACAACCCCTAATCGCGTTGGTTGTGAGTAGCTATCATTTTGTGTAGGTACGAGGGACTCGTGCGTGATCTCCTACTGGATTGATACCTGGTTCTCAAAAACTAAGGCAAATACTTACGCTACTTTACTGCATCATCCTCTCATCTTCGGGGAAATCCAACGCAGTGCTCAAGTGGTAGCAATGTACTTCAATTATTATCATTTTGAGCGCTCCACCAAGATGTATGTGACATGGGAGAGTAACTCATGATCCTAACTCTATGTGCATTTGCAGTCCAAAGCAAATCTTAAACCATGCACAAATTTAGGGGGAGCTGTCACATTTCACATACTTCTCAAAGCAACGATGTTTTTCAATCTTATTATAATTTGTCAAAGCTTTGATCTATATGTTGTCATCAATTACCAAAAAGGGGGAGATTGAAAGTACAACTATCCCTAGGTGGTTTTGATAATTCCTAACAACATTTAGCTCATTGAGCTAACACTATTCCAAGACAAATATTTCAGGAAAGCTCAATGAATGGCATGGCATGGATGAGAAAAGTGGATCCCTCAAAATGCTAAGGATAAAACGATTGCTCAAGCTCAAAGCTCAAGACTCTACATTTTATATTTTAGTGATCCAAGATCACATTGAGCTATAGGAAAAGCCAATACTATCAAGGAGGGAAGAGGTGTCGCTTAATGAGGTTCTTGCTTCAAGTGCTTAGTGGTATGCTCCAAAACCCTCAACTACTTTCCCACATCCACATTTGACCTAAACCTAAAAGTCTAACTCGGCCCCACCGATTCTTTCTATCTGGCGCCACCGAGTTCAGATGTCATAGCCACTGCCACAAACCCTAGGCAAATCGGTCTCACCGATAGGGATCTCAGTCTCACCGAGATGTGATTGTAATCTCTCTGTTTCTCTTTGTAACGTTTCGGTCTCATCGAGATGAGAGATCGGTCCCACCAAGATTGCAATCTAAACTCTCTATTTCCCTTTCGTAACATTTCGGTCTCACCGAAATGAGCGAACCAGTCCCACCGAGTTTACCTGACTAACTCTCTGGTTAGCTTATTACCAAAATTGGTCTCATCCAGTTTGTATAATCGGTCTCACCGAGATTATGTTATGCCCTAACCCTAACCATATCGGTCCTACCGAGTTGCATGTTGGTCCCACCGAAAACCCTAAGGGTCACTAGGTTTACTGAATCGGTCAGACCGAGTTTCTCAATTCGGTCCCACCGAGATTGGTAAATTGTGTGTAACGGTTAGATTTTGTGTGGAGGCTATATATACCCCTCCACCTCCTCTTCATTCGTGGAGAGAGCCATCAGAACAAACCTACACTTCCAACTTACCATTTCTGAGAGAGAACCACCTACTCATGTGTTGAGACCAAGATATTCCATTCCTACCATATGAATCTTGATCTCTAGCCTCTCCCAAGTTGCTTTCCACTCAAATCTTCTTTTTACCAAATCCAAATCCTGTGAGAGAGAGTTGAGTGTTGGGGAGACTATCATTTGAATCACAAGAGCAAGGAGTTCATCATCAACACACCATTTGTTACTTCTTGGAGAGTGGTGTCTCCTAGATTGGCTAGGTGTCACTTGGGAGCCTCCAACAAGATTGTGGAGTTGAACCAAGGATTTTGTAAGGGCAAGGAGATCGCCTACTTCATGAAGATCTACCGCTAGTGAGGCAAGTCCTTCGTGGGCGACGGCCATGGTGGGATAGACAAGGTTGCTTCTTCGTGGACCCTTCTTGGGTGGAGCCCTCCATGGACTCGCGCAGCCATTACCCTTCGTGGGTTGAAGTATCCATCACCGTGGATGTACGGTAGCACCACCTATCGGAACCACGGCTCAAAAATCACCGTGTCTCCAAATTGCATTTGAATTCTCCAAACCCTTCCCTTTACATTCTTGCAAGTTGCATGCTTTATTTTCCGCTGCTTATATACTCTTTGCATGCTTGCTTGAATTGTGTTAAGATTGATTGACTTGTGCTATGTTTGCTAAAATCTGCCAAATACTAAAATTGGGAAAAGGTTAAGTTTTTATTTGGTCAAGTAGTCTAATCACCCCCCCTCTAGACATACTTACGATCCTACAGATGTCCATCCAACGGCCGTAGTGCTTCTTCAACCTCTGGTCTTGTTGCTCTAGCCGCACAAACCAGCGCCAATCGTGCCACCTGCTCCTGCCTCCCGTGGCCGGCTGTGCTACCACGGAGGCCTCACCGCCCCCTACTACTCCCGCCGCTGGCCAGGCCATCCCTCTACTCACCCGCACCCCCTGTTATTCTGCGGCGACGGCAGCCTCACACCGCAGCCGAACAAGTGAACCCTCATACTCCTCTCCGCGTGGGCATCCACTGCCGAGTCTTCCCCGGCTCCGCGTCGTCCCCTTCCTAGGACTCGCCGTTGTCCACCGCCCTGGTTCTCTCAGCGCGGCGTGGTCAACATGGTCAATGAACAACAATCAGAAGTGGACTATACATGGAGAGGCCGACAGCTGGGTCCACGGTCGCACACAAGGAAATGCCTCATTATTATGCACAAAATAATGATTCCTCCACCTGACAGCAAGGACCCACCAGACGGGCCACCGTATTTTGCAAAAAAAATGTTCCCCTGACTGCTAGGACCCACCAGCTACATCTTCACACGCAAGGAAGCGCGTCCTTATCCTCCCTGACAGTTGGGACTTACCCGGTCGAAGCGTACATAGTGTTGTCTATGTACATGCCGGTCGATCGGTCTGTCTGCCATGATGAACCGTGGCCGAGTAAGGAGCGGCAGCAGTACGTACACGCACGTATAACTAGGGTGCAAGAGAGTAAATATGGCCACGTACGTACAACCAGGGTGCAAGAAAGTAAATACGGCCATGTACGTACATATGGGCGGGGTCTCGAACACCTACTCGCGCGTACGTACGGCCAGGGCTCATACACATGGCTGGGTCAGAACGGAGAAACTGTGTCATCATGTTCATCGGGAGCCAACTGGCTTGGATAGAACAGTCGATCGAAACGAGGCACGGTGTACCGTAGAACGGAGGAAACGGGCTTCTGTTCGACCGGCCACGGTCGAAACGTGATCCTGTTCATCGAGAGGGGTCTGGCGTACCACAAAACGGAGGAAACGGACTTTTCTTGGACCTCCCACTACAAAAAAATACACTTCCGTGATGATACGTGTTTGTCACAATAGGTCGCGTTTTTTGTCATGCATGTACATCCATGACGATTTTATGACAGAATCAAGATAGTCATACCTATGCTGTCGTAGAAGTGTTCCATGACATTCCCCAAATTATCATCACGGAAGTGTCCACTTCAATGATGATAAATTGCGCGTCACAGAAGTGCTTTCGTCAAGGGTGATCGACACGTGGTATCCACCGTAACGGAATGCCGTTAAGCTATCGGGTCCGGTTTTGGAAAACTACCAGACAGTTTTCCTTACAAAAATCAACATTGGCGCCTTTAACATTTTGCTACAACTAATTTTAAATCAGATAAAGGTTAGATTCACGCCGATTAACAAAATACATGCTGATGTAAAAATATAGTGATATACAATAGGCACTTACATCAGCATTGGAGCACAGAGAATTCCCGCAAGATATTTTCCTCGAATACGATCCCAATGGAGGAAGTCTTCTATCGTTTAACCTTATTTTCTAAAAGTGAGATGGGTAAGAAACATGTAGAAAATATGATCAGAATGCTATAAAATTTCGTGATGTGAGGATACTCACACGCTTCTTAGAATAGAGTTGACATTCTTTTGCTGGACTGGAGCGGACTAGTTCTTTGGCCACTAGAATCTGCTTATTATCAGTGGGAGTTGGGTTTCTCTGTGCTGGAGCGGTATCTATGAAAAATGGAGTTGGTTTATTATCTCCTGGCGTTTGGATCTTTTGCAAAGACCTGGTTTGTAACCCTTCAGATTCTAACATAGCCATCTTCCCCTTGCATGCCTTATATAGAAGAATGGTGATTCAGTTATAAAACATGCTACAACAATGGAATAGGTACTGAAGAATAGAAAGGCATGACATATTGACATGTATTCCCTCCATCTGGAAATAAATGGATGGGTCTAGGCATATTTTAGTTCTAGATACATCCAGTTTTATCCATTTCTGCGACATGTAATCCGGACCGGGGGGAGTATGATGTAAGAGCTAGGGATACAACAGGACAAGACAAAAAAAACACTGAAAAACCCACTGCAGAACCAGAGTATTCAAACCCACTGATATGAGATAGTACACTCACGTAGCTCAGGATGCAAAACTACCACGCAATTTTCCTTACAAAAATCAACATTGTGGCCTTTAATCATACATTTTGCTACAACTAAATTTAGATTAGATAAAGGTTGGATTCACGCCGATTAACAAAATACATGCTGATGTAAAAATATAGTGATATACAACAGGTACTTACATCTACATTGGGCACAGAGAATTCCTGCAAGAATCTTTCCTCATAAATGATACCATTGCGAAAATTCTTCTATCTGTTAAGCTTATTTTCTAAAAGAGAGATGGGTAAGAAACATGTCGAAAATAAGACCAGCATGCTATAAAATTTCATGATGCAAGGATACGCACACACTTCTTAGAATGGAGTTGACATATTTTTGCTGGACTGGAGCGGACTAGTTCTTTGGCCACTGAAATCTGCTTATTATCAGTTGGAGTTGGGTTTCTCTGTGCTGGAGCAGTATCTATAAAAACTGGAGTTGGTTTATTATCTCCTGGCGTTTGGATCTTTTGCAAAGGCCTTGTTTGTAACCCTTCAGATTCTAACATAGTCGTCTTCCCCTTGCATGCCTTGTATAGAAGAATGGTGCTTTAATTATAAAACATGCGACAACAAAGAGATGGAATAGGTACTGAAGAATATAAAGGCATGACATATTGACATGTATTCCCTCCATCCGGAAAAAATGGATGGGTCTTGCGTATTTCAGTTCTAGATACATCCTTTTTTATCCATTTCGGCAACATGTAATCCGGACGGAGGGAGTATGGTGTAAGAGCTAGGGATACAACAGGACAACACAACAACAAAAACACTAGTTGAATGTAAAATTGTATGCTAGCGGAATACGTACAGAAATAACTAAGGCAACATACACGTGTATGATTGGGAAACTAAGATGGCATTGCAACAGAGCACTAGAACAGCACTTCAATGTAAAAAAAACATGGTATGGCAGACAGATGAAGTACATACTGATGAATAACAATGCATAAGATATTCAGAAGCATGATGTCCAAATTAAGTATATGGCATTGCGATAGAGTAGAATGACAGTACCTGAATTTGAAAACATGTTATCATGAATGGAATAGGTACTAAAAAACAGGAAGGCATGACATATTTACATGCATGATCAGCATGCTAAGCACATGGCATTGCAACAGAGTAGATACACTCCAGGACATTATATGCATGTTGTACCCATATCACATGCCAAGTTAGAGCAAGGACCTTGTGGGGTGAAGAGGATTCGTCATCTTTCTGCAAGTCTTCTGAAGAATTGCCTTTACATGTTCCATCATATTGGGTATCATTGACATCAAGTTTATTGGCCTTTACATTGCTCCGTGAGGTTCTTGTGGATATATCAGTGTGTGCAATTATATCTGACATGCATGGAAGACAACTAGTAGTTAGATTTATGTAATGAGTGCCTATAGGAGACGACATAAATAGTAGGACTGGGGTTAACTAGCAGCAACAGGTCTCATAAACTAAAGGGAGAACATAGATGAAAGCTACAGAATATGTATCATTTGTACTCGAGATTAACTAGATGGCACACAAAAGTATTAAAGAACAACATAGGTAATACTAGAAGTGGTATAATACTATAATCACCAGCCCGTGGGATAGCATTGGCTGATGGATGATAACTATGGAACATCATTACCTAAAAAACAAGTATCTTAGCTGAACTATAGAACATCATTAACTCTTGAACAAGAACCGTAAGAGATCAGCATGAATATACAGTGAAATGTGATGATCTATTTTCCATCTTAGATGAATAATAAAGCCATAAATGTTGCACACAAGTAAGATGAGGGTACAACCTATCTGGCTGCCATCCATAGGAGTGAGCATCATGTGCTGACTTGTCGATGGCCCTGCAGTTGTTATGGCTGTCCATGTCGGGAACGCGCATTCGATGCAGGGAACTGTTGAGTGGGGACTATAGCTCCCTTCTGGTGTATGCTTCCCTTGTTGGAGCAGCTGCGGTGAGTCGGAAGACGGTGTGTCTGAAGATGCAGATAACACATAATATTAAGAACGACATATCTCTTTGATCTGAAGAAATACACTAAGAGATCAACGGCAAGGTACGAGAGTGGTCACACGTCTGTTGACTGAAGACTAAATTGGGGTTACACGATTTTATTTTATTTTGGTACTGTTCGATCTACGCCGCATGGCTTGATGGTCGTCTTGTGCCTCCCGGCTGACACTGTTCCGAATCTTCCCCGAAGACCAGTGACCAATGGCAGAGCAGCCTGCCTCCGCCGTCCGTGGCCATGGCCAAAACCACGCTCCCCGCCCCACCGCACTGCCATGGTTGCACCGCCCCCGGGCCAATCCACAAAGACTCCCCGTCATCCAGATCCGGCAGCAGCAGTACCTTCAACCCACGCAACTCTAAAAGATAGCCATCTAACCGCTGCTTCCGCGAGAACTTGCGGCCCCGCACCCTTACGTTAGACACCAGCCAACCGGCAGCCTAGGAGCTCCGCCGCCTCGAGGGGTGCTGCTTCAAATTGGGAATCGATTGGCCCAGAATAAAAATTCAAACAACTGACGCCTAAATAAAGTGATTTGAGATGAGGGTGCGACCCGGTTGCGGTGGCGACCGGCGGCAGGGAAACAATGATGTCGCGACAGTCGACGGCTACGTGGAAGCAGTGCCAGGACTCTGGACGGATCCGAAGTTGGAGCCGCTCCAGCGCCATGAACAACAGCGGGGGTGAATCGGCTCCGGTACTGTTCACACAGCCATCGTTGAGGCAGCACCAGCAGCATAGAGTAAGAGGCACATGGCCCAGTGCACGACGACAAATGGACAGCGTCTCCAGCATTAGGGAGGAGGGCGGCTGTGAAATTGGTGCGGTGGGGGGAGCCATGGAGGTGGGGCTGAGGTTTCGCGGCTCGGGAGAAGGGAGCTTCCGGGGAAAAGGTGATTTGGCACCCATGAGGTATGACTGGGGGGGGATTTGGAGGGGAGTGGAACCATGTCTTACGGACGCATTTGTCTGAAATGTGAGGGGGAGTTACAGTTCTACCCTTGCCTATAGGATTCTCGGCTTGGGTCTGTGTACTAAGGGTCGGGGATAGTACAGTAACTTTGCTTCTCCCCAAATAGTGGGCGGGAGCGATTTCGGGCGAGGATGGCGTTTTTTGAACTATAGTGGGCGCGAGCAATTTCGGGCGAGGAGAGCGTGTTTTGAAATAGTGGGCACGAGCTATTTCGGGCGAGGAGAGCGTGTTTTACTGATCATGGTTTATGAATTATTCGGCACATGTCATTTCGGCCGAGGAGAAGGCGCGCTTGGATGAAGTTACGAACCTACCCTCGATGTACAACGGGCCAATTGATGCATGTCCCACATAGGATGGTAATTTCGCGTTTCCCATTTATTTGCTCGGGCGAATTCCACCGAGCAGAGAGGATGTTTAACGGTTCGTTCAAATTTTGGGAGAACGAGCATCCATGTCTATCTTACCAAGTCGATTCGAATCAAATTTTGAAATATTAGCTTGCCACTTCTTTTTTAGGTGGAGAGATGATGCTCGGGAGTAATGTGTTTTTACATGCTCGTTGCTAGCGATTTACTATATGACAAATAGTTGACCCACTGAAAACGCGAATCAAACCCAAAATGAAATATCTCTATTCAATGAAATAGCTCATTCACTAGGTCAAAATAGTGAACTAAATCCGAAATTGAACACCTCAATCGAGTAGCATGTTGTACAGTATTATAGTACTCCATGAACATGTTGAAAGTCAAATTAATGAACTTGTTTGATATAGCATATATCCGTTCCTGTGTGGATTGCAGACAACATGTTCTCCAATTCAAATATTTGAATGCAAGTTTATATCGAAACATGGTTTATATCAGTCTTTGATGCATAAAACGCGACCTCCCCCTCTCCCGGACTCCTACTCTCTCTCTCTCTCTCTCTCTCTCTCTCTCTCTCTCTCTCTCTCGCCGACAATCTTAAATTCTATCGCATGCATCCGAGACAAAAACCTTGTTGGTCCCTCTCCCTTTCTCTCCATCTCTCTCTCTCTCTCTCTCTCTCTCTCTTTGTGTGTATGGGAGGGAGGGGGGTCTTTCTAGTTCGCATGCATATATACACCGTCTATAGGTCTCTCTCGCACACTATGTATGATACTCTAGCTAGTCCAAGCTAGATATCTTGGGTGCACTCATCGTACACACACAAATTCTTTGGCTCTTTGCCCGTAACTCTCTCACGCACCACTCTGTCGTCTCGGAGCTCTCCCCCCCTCTCTCAAACTCTCCATCCACCTGGGTCACACATACACATGCATATCTCACTCGCACTCGATAGGCCCATCTAAAACTCTATCTCTCTCCCTCGTTCTCTCTCCATCTCACACGCACACACACACAATCTCATGCCCAGCTAGCCAAGTATGATGGTCTCTCACTCAATTGTAGGCACACACAGTCCCCCCTATGTGTATGTGACTAGCTAATCTTAGTATCCATCACAAACATGTGCATGGTCTATCTCGATTTCTCTCGGGGCATCTTTCTATCGCGCACGCACCTCCCTCGATCTCCCACCCATATAGTCCCCTCACGATCTCGAGGGGATCTCTCTATCACAAACACTGTTGGGGAACGTTGCAGAAAATTAAAATTTTTCCTACGGTTTCACCAAGATCCATCTATGAGTTCATCTAAGCAACGAGTCAAGGGAGATGCATCTACATACCACTTTGTAGATCGCGAGCGGAAGCGTTCAAAAGAACGGGGTTGAAGTAGTCGTTCTCGTCGTGATCCTATCACCGGAGATCCTAGCGCCGAACGGACGGCACCTCCGCGTTCAACACACGTACGGAGTGGATGACGTCTCCTCCTTCTTGATCCATCAAGGGGGAAGGAGAGGTTGATGATGATGGCTCCAGCAGCAGCACAACAGCGTGGTGGTGGTGGAACAGCAGCACTCCGGCAGGGCTTCGCTAAGCACGTGACGGAGGAGGAAGAGGTGTAGCAGGGGGAGGGGGCGCCAGGACTTCAGGGTGCGGCTGCCTCCTTCCCCCCTCCCTTTATATAGGCCCCCAGGGGGGGCGCCGGCCCTGGGAGATACAATCTCCCAAGGGGGCGGCGGCCAAGGGGGGTGGAGTGGCCCCCAAGGCAAGTGGGGCGCCCCCCCCCCACCCTAGGGTTTCAACCCTAGGCGCAGGGGGTGGGCCAAGGGGGGCGCACCAGCCCACTATGGGCTGGTTCCCCTCCGCACTTCAGCCCTTGGGGCCCTCCGGGATGGGTGGCCCCACCCGGTGGACCCCCGGGACCCTTTCGGTGGTCCCGGTACAATACCGCGTGACCCCGAAACTTTCCCGATGGCCGAAATACCACTTCCTATATATAATTCTTTACCTCTGGACCATTCCGGAACTCCTCGTGACGTCCAGGATCTCATCCGGGACTCCGAACAACATTCGGTGTGCTGCATACTCATATTCATACAACCCTAGCGTCACTGAACCTTAAGTGTGTAGACCCTACGGGTTCGGGAGACACGTAGACATGACCGAGACGGCTCTCGGGCAATAACCAACAGCGGGATCTGGATACCCATGTTGGCTCCCACATGCTCCTCGATGATCTCATCGGATGAACCACGATGTCGAGGATTCGAACAACCCCGTATACTATTCCCTTTGTCAATCGATACGTTACAAGCCCGAGACTCGATCGTCGGTATCCCAATACCTCGTTCAGTCTCGTTACCGGCAAGTCACTTTACTCGTATCGTAATGCATGATCCCGTGACCAAACACTTGGTCACTTTGAGCTCATTATGATGATGCATTACCGAGTGGGCCCAGAGATACCTCTCCGTCATAAGGAGTGACAAATCCCAGTCTCGATCCGTGTCAACCCAACAGACACTTTCGGAGATACCTGTAGTGCACCTTTATAGTCACCCAGTTACGTTGTGACATTTGGTACACCCAAAGCACTCTTACGGTATCCGGGAGTTACACGATCTCATGGTCTAAGGAAGAGATACTTGACATTGAAAAAGCTCTAGCAAAACGAACTACACGATCTTGTGCTATGCTTAGGATTGGGTCTTGTCCATCACATCATTCTCCTAATGATGTGATCCCGTTGTCAATGACATCTAATGTCCATAGTCAGGAAACCATGACTATCTTTTGACCAACGAGCTAGTCAACTAGAGGCTCACTAGGGACATGTTATGGTCTATGCATTCACACGTGTATTACGATTTCCGGATAATACAGTCATAGCATGAATAAAAGACAATTATCATGAACAAGGAAATATAATAATAATGCTTTTATTATTGCCTCTAGGGCATATTTTCAACAGTCTCCCACTTGCACTAGAGTCAATAATCTAGTTACATTGTGATGAATCGAACACCCATAGAGTTCTGGTGTTGATCATGTTTTGCTCACGAGAGAGGTTTAGTCAACGGATCTGCGACATTCAGATCCGTATGTACTTTGCAAATATCTATGTCTCCATCTTGAACATTTTCATGGATGGAGTTGAAACGACGCTTGATGTGCCTGGTCTTCTTGTGAAACCTGGGCTCCTTGGCAAGGGCAATAGCTCCAGCGTTGTCACAAAAGAGTTTGATCGGCCCCGACGCATTGGGTATGACTCCTAGGTCGGTGATGAACTCCTTCACCCAAATAGCTTCATGCGCTGCCTCCGAGGCTGCCATGTACTCCGCTTCACATGTAGATCCCGCCATGACGCTCTGATTGCAACTGCACCAGCTTACTGCTCCACCATTCAACATATACACGTATCCGGTTTGTGACTTAGAGTCATCCAGATCTGTGTCGAAGCTAGCGTCGACATAGCCCTTTACGACGAGCTCTTCGCCACATCCATAAACGAGAAACATGTCCTTTGTCCTTTTCAGGTACTTCAGGATATTCTTGACCGCTGTCCAGTGTTCCTTGCCGGGATTACTTTGGTACCTTCCTACCAAACTTACGACAAGGTTTACATCAGGTCTGGTACACAGCATGGCATACATAACAGATCCTATGGCTGAAGCATAGGGGATGACACTCATCTCTTCTTTATCTTTTGCCGTGGTCGGGCATTGAGCCGAGCTCAATCTCACACCTTGCAATACAGGCAAGAACCCCTTCTTGGACTGATCCATTTTGAACTTCTTCAAAATCTTATCAAGGTATGTGCTTTGTGAAAGACCTATGAGGCATCTCGATCTATCTCTATAGATCTTGATGCCTAATATATAAGCAGCTTCTCCAAGGTCCTTCATTGAAAAACACTTATTCAAGTAGGCCTTAATGCTGTCCAAGAATTCTATATCATTTCCCATCAAGAGTATGTCATCTACATATAATATGAGAAATGCTACAGAGCTCCCACTCACTTTCTTGTAAACGCAGGCTTCTCCGTAAGTCTGCGTAAACCCAAACGCTTTGATCATCTCATCAAAGCGAATGTTCCAACTCCGAGATGCTTGCACCAGCCCATAAATGGATCGTTGGAGCTTGCATACGTTGTTAGCATTCTGAGGATCGACAAAACCCTCCGGCTGCATCATATACAGTTCTTCCTTAAGATGCCCGTTAAGGAATGCCGTTTTGACGTCCATCTGCCATATCTCATAATCATAGTATGCGGCAATTGCTAACATGATTCGGACGGACTTAAGCTTCGCTACGGGAGAGAAAGTCTCATCATAGTCAATCCCTTGAACTTGCCGATAACCCTTAGCGACAAGTCGAGCTTTATAGATGGTGACATTACCATCCGCGTCCGTCTTCTTCTTAAAGACCCATTTGTTTTCTATCGCTCGCCGATCATCGGGCAAGTCAGTCAAAGTCCATACTTTGTTTTCATACATGGATTCTATCTCGGATTTCATGGCTTCAAGCCATTTGTTGGAATCTGGGCCCGCCATCGCTTCTTCATAGTTCGAAGGTTCACCGTTGTCTAACAACATGATTTCCAGGATAGGGTTGCCGTACCACTCTGGTGCGGAACGTGTCCTTGTGGACCTACGAAGTTCAGTAGCAACTTGATCAGAAGTACCTTGATCATCATCATTAATTTCCTCTCCAGTTGGAGTAGGCATCACAGGAACATTTTCCTGAGCTGCACTACTATCCTGTTCAAGAGGTAGTACTTCATCAAGTTCTACTTTCCTCCCACTTACTTCTTTCGAGAGAAACTCCTTTTCCAGAAAGGATCCGTTCTTGGCAACAAAGATCTTGCCCTCGGATCTTAAGTAGAAGGTATACCCAATGGTTTCTTTAGGGTATCCTACGAAGACGCATTTTTCCGACTTGGGTTCGAGCTTTTCAGGTTGAAGTTTCTTGACATAAGCATCGCATCCCCAAACTTTTAGAAACGACAGCTTAGGTTTCTTCCCAAACCATAATTCATATGGTGTCGTCTCAACGGATTTAGATGGTGCCCTATTTAAAGTGAATGTAGCTGTCTCTAGAGCGTATCCCCAAAATGATAGCGGTAAATCGGTAAGAGACATCATAGATCGCACCATATCCAATAGAGTGCGATTACGACGTTCGGACACACCGTTTCGCTGAGGTGTTCCAGGCGGCGTGAGTTGTGAAACGATTCCACATTTTCTTAAGTGTGTACCAAATTCATGACTTAAATATTCTCCTCCACGATCCGATCGTAAGAATTTTATCTTTTGGTCACGTTGATTCTCTACCTCATTCTGAAATTCCTTGAACTTTTCAAAAGTCTCAGACTTGTATTTCATCAAGTAGACATACCCATATCTACTCAAGTCATCAGTGAGAGTGAGAACATAACGATATCCTCCGCGAGCCTCAACGCTCATTGGACCGCACACATCGGTATGTATGATTTCCAACAAGTTGGTCGCTCGCTCCATTGTTCCGGAGAACGGAGTCTTGGTCATTTTGCCCATGAGGCATGGTTTGCATGTGTCAAATGATTCATAATCGAGAGACTCTAAAAGTCCATCAGCATGGAGCTTCTTCATGCGCTTGACACCAATGTGACCAAGGCGGCAGTGCCACAAGTATGTGGGAATATCGTTATCAACTTTACATCTTTTGGTATTCACGCTATGAATATGTGTAACATTACGTTCGAGATTCATTAAGAATAAACCATTGACCATCGGGGCATGACCATAAAACATATCTCTCATATAAATAGAACAACCATTATTCTCGGATTTAAATGAGTAGCCATCTCGTATTAAACGAGATCCAGATACAATGTTCATGCTCAAACTTGGCACCAAATAACAATTATTAAGGTTCAAAACTAATCCCGTAGGTAAATGTAGAGGTAGCGTGCCGACGGCGATCACATCGACCCTGGAACCATTCCCGACGCGCATCGTCACCTCGTCCTTCGCCAGTCTCCACTTATTCCGCAGCTCCTGCTGTGAGTTACAAATATGAGCAACGGCACCGGTATCAAATACCCAGAAGTTACTACGAGTACTGGTAAGGTACACATCAATTACATGTATATCAAATATACCTTTGGTGTTGCCGGCCTTCTTATCCGCTAAGTATTTGGGGCAGTTCCGCTTCCAGTGACCCTTCCCCTTGCAATAAAAGCACTCAGTCTCAGGCTTGGGTCCATTCTTTGACTTCTTCCCGGCAACTGGCTTACCGGGTGCGGCAACATCTTTGCCGTCCTTCTTGAAGTTCTTCTTACCCTTGCCCTTCTTGAACTTAGTGGTCTTATTGACCATCAACACTTGATGTTCTTTCTTGATTTCAACCTCTGCTGACTTCAGCATTGAAAATACTTCAGGAATGGTCTTCACCATCCCCTGCATATTGTAGTTCATCACAAAGCTCTTATAGCTTGGTGGGAGCGACTGAAGGATTCTGTCAATGACCGCCTCATCCAGGAGGTTAATGTCCAGCTGGGACAGGCGGTTGTGCAACCCAGACATTTTGAGTATGTGCTCACTGACAGAACTATTTTCCTCCATCTTACAACTATCGAACTTGTCGGAGACTTCATATCTCTCGACCCGGGCATGAGCTTGGAAAACTAGTTTCAGCTCCTCGAACATCTCATATGCTCCGTGTTGCTCAAAACGCTTTTGGAGCCCCGGTTCTAAGTTGTAAAGCATGCCGCACTAAACGAGGGAGTAATCATCAGCACGAGACTGCCAAGCATTCATAATGTCTTGGTTCTCTGGGACGGGAGCGTCACCTAGCGGTCCTTCTAGGACATATTGTTTCCTGGCAGCTATGAGGATGATCCTCAGGTTCCGGACCCAGTCCGTATGGTTGCTGCCATCATCTTTCAGCTTGGTTTTCTCTAGGAACGCGTTGAAGTTCATGTTGACATGAGCGTTGGCCATTTGATCTACAAGACATATTATGCAAAAAGTTTTAGACTAAGTTCATGATAATTAAGTTCATCTAATCAAATTATTTTAATGAACTCCCACTCAGATTAGACATCCATCTAGTCATCTAAGTGTTACACGATCCGAGTCGACTAGGCCGTGTCCGATCATCACGTGAGACGGACTAGTCATTGTCGGTGAACATTCTCATGTTGATCGTATCTTCCATACGACTCGTGTTCGACCTTTCGGTCTCCGTGTTTCGAGGCCATGTCTGTACATGCTAGGCTCGTCAAGTTAACCCTAAGTGTTTTGCATGTGTAAAACTATCTTACACCCGTTGTATGTGAACGTAAGGATCTATCACACCCGATCATCACGTGGTGCTTCAAAACGACGAACTTTAGCAACGGTGCACAGTTAGGGGAGAACACTTCTTGAAATTTTTGTAAGGGATCATCTTATTTACTACCGCCGTTCTAAGTAAACAAGATGCATAAACATAATAAACTTCACATGCAATTATATAATAGTGACATGATATGGCCAATATCATATAGCTCCTTCGATCTCCATCTTCGGGGCTCCATGATCATCTTCGTCACCGGCATGACACCATGATCTCCATCATCATGATCTCCATCATCGTGTCTTCATGAAGTTGTCACGCCAACGACTACTTCTACTTCTATGGCTAATGCGTTTAGCAACAAAGTAAAGTAATTTACATGGCGTTCTTCAATGACACGCAGGTCATACAAAAATAAAGACAACTCCTATGGCTCCTGCCGGTTGTCATACTCATCGACATGCAAGTCGTGATTCCTATTACAAGAACATGATCTCATACATCACAATATATCATTCATCATTCATCACAACTTCTGGCCATATCACATGACAAGACAATTGCTGCAAAAACAAGTTAGACGTCCTCTAATTGTTGTTGCATCTTTTACGTGGCTGCAATTGGGTTCTAGCAAGAACGTTTTCTTACCTACGAATAACCACAACATGATCTTGTCAACTTCTATTTACCCTTCATAAGGACCCTTTTCATCGAATCCGCTTCAACTAAAGTGGGAGAGACAGACACCCGCCAGCCACCTTATGCAACTAGTGCATGTTAGTCGGTGGAACCGGTCTCACGTAAGCGTACGTGTAAGGTTGGTCTGGGCCGCTTCATCCCACAATACCGCTGAAGCAAGATAATACTAGTAGCGGCAAGCAAGTTGACAAGATCTACGCCCACAACAAAATTGTGTTCTACTCGTGCAATAGAGAACTACGCATAGACCTAGCTCATGATGCCACTGTTGGGGAACGTTGCAGAAAATTAAAATTTTTCCTACGGTTTCACCAAGATCCATCTATGAGTTCATCTAAGCAACGAGTCAAGGGAGATGCATCTACATACCACTTTGTAGATCGCGAGCGGAAGCGTTCAAAAGAACGGGGTTGAAGTAGTCGTTCTCGTCGTGATCCTATCACCGGAGATCCTAGCGCCGAACGGACGGCACCTCCGCGTTCAACACACGTACGGAGCGGATGACGTCTCCTCCTTCTTGATCCAGCAAGGGGGAAGGAGAGGTTGATGATGATGGCTCCAGCAGCAGCACAACAGCGTGGTGGTGGTGGAACAGCAGCACTCCGGCAGGGCTTCGCCAAGCACGTGACGGAGGAGGAAGAGGTGTAGCAGGGGGAGGGGGCGCCAGGACTTCAGGGTGCGGCTTCCCACTTCCCCCTCCCTTTATATAGGCCCCCAGGGGGGGCGCCGGCCCTGGGAGATCCAATCTGCCAAGGGGGCGGCGGCCAAGGGGGGTGGAGTGCCCCCCAAGGCAAGTGGGGCGCCCCCCCACCCTAGGGTTTCAACCCTAGGCGCAGGGGATGGGCCAAGGGGGGCGCACCAGCCCACTATGGGCTGGTTCCCCTCCCCACTTCAGCCCTTGGGGCCCTCCGAGATGGGTGGCCCCACCCGGTGGACCCCCGGGACCCTTTCGGTGGTCCCGGTACAATACCGGGTGACCCCGAAACTTTCCGATGGCCGAAATACCACTTCCTATATATAATTCTTTACCTCCAGACCATTCTGGAACTCCTCGTGATGTCCGGGATCTCATCCGGGACTACGAACAACATTCGGTATGCTGCATACTCATATTCATACAACCCTAGCGTCACTGAACCTTAAGTGTGTAGACCCTACGGGTTCGGGAGACACGTAGACATGACCGAGACGGCTCTCGGGCAATAACCAACAGCAGGATCTGGATACCCATGTTGGCTCCCACATGCTCCTCGATGATCTCATCGGATGAACCACGATGTCGAGGATTCGAACAACCCCGTATACTATTCCCTTTGTCAATCGGTACGTTACAAGCCCGAGACTCGATCGTCGGTATCCCAATACCTCGTTCAATCTCGTTACCGGCAAGTCACTTTACTTGTATCGTAATGCATGATCCCGTGACCAAACACTTGGTCACTTTGAGCTCATTATGATGATGCATTACCGAGTGGGCCCAGAGATACCTCTCCGTCATACGGAGTGAGAAATCCCAGTCTCGATCCGTGTCAACCCAACAGACACTTTCGGAGATACCTGTAGTGCACCTTTATAGTCACCCAGTTACGTTGTGACGTTTGGTACACCCAAAGCACTCTTACGGTATCCGGGAGTTACACGATCTCATGGTCTAAGGAAGAGATACTTGACATTGAAAAAGCTCTAGCAAAACGAACTACACGATCTTGTGCTATGCTTAGGATTGGGTCTTGTCCATCACATCATTCTCCTAATGATGTGATCCCGTTGTCAATGACATCTAATGTCCATAGTCAGGAAACCATGACTATCTTTTGACCAACGAGCTAGTCAACTAGAGGCTCACTAGGGACATGTTATGGTCTATGTATTCACACGTGTATTACAATTTCTGGATAATACAGTCATAGCATGAATAAAAGACAATTATCATGAACAAGGAAATATAATAATAATGCTTTTATTATTGCCTCTAGGGCATATTTCCAACAAACACACCCTCTCTCCCTCCCCATGCATCCATGACATCCATGTGTCCCTCTCGACCTTTGTTCCTTGTTGGCCAGACCTCTATTGGACATGTGCTATAGGGGTGTCTCTCTCCATTGCAAACAATCACACACTAGCTATCTTCATGTATCTCCTCGCCTCGCTTTTCCATCTCGGAGATGCATGCGTGATATGTTCGCATAAGAAACGAAAAAAACACACTCTCTCTAATTTATCGTTTGTTGTCACTTTCTCTTTCACACACATACTCTTTTTGCACACTTACTCATTCTCCTTCACACGCACTTGATCTGTCTCGACTTAGGCACTCTCCTCGGTCCATAGCATATAGATTTATTGAAAAGTCAAACATCACAAAGTTTGACCATGTACGTGGAGAAAAACAATTACATCTAGTACGACAAACATATACCATTAGATTCACCATGAGATGTAGTTTTGTATGATGTATCTTTGGTATTGTAGATATAAATAACATTTGCGTAAACCTGATCAAAGTTTCTAAAGTTTGACTTCTAAAAAATTTACATGCACTGCATTATCGAGCGGATGGAATATCTCTTTCCCCCTCTCAGCTATCTGATGCACCACTCAGCCTTATCGGGGCTCCTCAATCTCTCTCAAACTTTATTGGTCAGTTTGGTTCGTGACCTGACCCTCATGCCTTGATGGCCAGTACTACCTGGTGTGGACGTGAGATCTAAAATATTTCTGCCTGGCCAGGCTTATGTGGTGCTGAAGCGTTTGGTTCATGCCTGGGCCAGGCAAAGCATCAACGTCCCATTAATCAATCCATGCAGCAATTATTTAATGCTAATATACATCCATGTTGCTGTTAGCCTCGTGGCCGCACGACCAGGCACGACCAGGCATTTGAAATCGGTCACCTGGGCCAGGCTACTTGCAGTGTCTCGAGTCCAGCCAGGCTAATTAAAGTGCAAGGGAACCCAGGCCAGGAGGGCTTTCTTTTTCACATGGTAGCAACCAACAAGCGTGCATGAAATCCAGCCACAACCCCAGGCCAGGCAAAAGATGCCCAGGACGCAAGCCAAACTGACCTTATATCTCCCTGGTTCACACATACACACGTCTCACTCGCGCTATACATATAGACCCATCCTACACTCTCCGCCCTTGTTCTCTCTCCATGTGACACGCACCCCCCTAAGTACCATAATCCCTCACTCTATCATAGGCGCAAGCACTCCCCCCCTCCTAAGTATGATTATCTCTTACTAGCCATCAGGAACACATGTATTGTCTCCTTCCATTCATACGTCTATCTCAATATCTCTCGGGGCATCTTCTATCGTGCACACACCTTGTCACTCGATCTCCCACCCATGTAATCCCATCACGATCTCCAGGGGATCTCTCTATGACAAACATACACACTCTCCTCCCCATGTCTGCATTTTCTCCGTACGTCTCTCTCGACCTCTCTCCCTTGTTTGTCAGACCCCTCTTGGCCACATGCTAGGTGTCTTGCTCTCTCGGTTCCAAACAACCACACACTATCTCCTCACCTTGCCTCTATTGTCGAAGATGCATGTGTGATATGTTTGCATAAGACACGCACGCTTTTTCTCTACTTTTATTGTGTGTTGTCCATGTCTCTTTCACACACGCACACACACTTTTTTCACTCTCTCTCTCTCTCTCTCTCTCTCTAGTTAGGGACTCTGTCACGTCCATAAGCATATGGATGTTTTGAAAAGTCAAACCTCAGAAAATTTTGACCAGGTATATGCGGAGAAAAACATTTACATCTGGAACAATCATCAGATTCATCACAACATGTACTTACTTCATACTATCATTTATCTTTGGTATTGTAGATATAAGTAATTTCTTTATAAACTTGGTCAAAGTTTCAAAAGTTTGACTTTAAAAAAATGTTGGAACTACATTATCGAATGGAGGGAGTAGCTCTTTCTCTCTCTCTGCTATCTCTCACGGGCCTCCCCTCTCACTCGAACTCTCTATACCGACGGATTATACGCTCACTGTGTCAGCGTATAACTCCATATATTGTTTAGTTGACCGGTCAACCAATCCACATGATGCCTTGTCAGCTCGTGTTCTATATCTTCGTGTGCTGGCCCATGAGGCAGTGGGTGAAAATAAGTAAACTAGAGGCCCATCTAACATGCGGTGAAGTAAACAAAGTTGAAACCACTCGGGGTAGCACCCCGCTCGCTAGTAAATTGAGGGCACATTGAGGACACACTTCTTGCGCGTGAAGGACGCACTCGCGCACAATTCACCATTGTGCAGCGGCATGCACAAAAGGACGCACTCGCGCACACCCAGCACACAACACACACCAGCACATGTGTACACCGGCATTGCCATCGGTTGAGATGGACGGTGAGGCAGCCAACAAGCGGAGGCGGCTCGAGCCAAAACCGCATCCGGCGAGCCTGGACTTCATTAGCAGCCTCCCTGACGACATGCTGCTCGTCATCATAGGCCTCCTCCCCACCAAATCTGTCGTGCAGACCGCCCTGCTCTCCCGGTGGTGGCGCCCCCTCTGGCGCTGCGTCCCCCTCAACCTCACCATCGATAGCTGCCTCTGTGACGGAGATTGCAAACGCATGGCTGCAGTCTCCAAGATCCTTTCATCGCACCCTGGGCCAGCCAGACGCCTTGACATCCGCATGTTCAGTACCAACTGCAAGGGCCAACCCAAGTTCGACAAGTGGTTCTTATCCCACGTCCTAGATCAGCTCGAGGAGCTCAGCCTTGAAGCTGGACGATGTCGCTCTCTGCCGATGTCCGCGCTCCGCCTCATGCCAACGCTGCACCGCGCCAGCTTCAGCTCCTGCTATCTTCCCCAGATTAATGTTGCGCCCGCCCTTCTTCTCCCTCAACTCAAGCAGCTCGACCCCTTCGATGTTGTCATCTCGAAGAAGTCTATGGAGCACCTGCTCCACAGCTGTTCTGCGCTCGAGTACCTTCGTCTTGAGCAGATCCATGGGTTCATTAGCCTCCACATCGCCTCGATGAATCTCCGATGGATTACGTGTCTTGCTGGCCCCACAACAAGACATCAATTGGGAAGAGATCACTCTAGCTATTCCACTATATGGTCATTGAGAATGCGCCTTTCCTTGAGAGATTGCTTGTATCAGATCTAGAAGGTCCAGCAAAAATCAGGGTCATTGACGCGCTGTCGTGGTTCTAAGTCTGACAGTAGTGTAGGGGGGGTACTAAGGAGAGGCAAGGTCCTAGCTATGGAGTAGTTGTTCACACAAGTGTTTTACGAGTTCAGGCCCTTCTCGGAGGAAGTAACAGCCCTATGTCTCGGTGGTCGGAGGCGGTCGACTGGATTATATGTGTGAGATTTACACGGGTGCGAACCCTTCTGCCAGTGGAGAGGGGTGGCTTATATAGAGGATGCCAAGACCCTAGCCAGCCCACGTAGTGGAGGGTTTAAAGTACATTAAGATCAGGCGTTACGGGTAACGCCTTACATAAAGTGTCATCATGACCATAAAGACTACTTAATTACAGACCGTTTGGATACAGGGTAGATCTTGAACTCCTGGTGGTCGAGTGAGTCTTCATGGTCGAGTGTCTTCAAGTTCATCGAGTGTCTTCCAGTCTGTCGAGTGGAGTTCCTCTTGGTCGACTGGAAGACGGCTTCTTCTAAAAGATGTCCTTGGGGAGGGTACCTTGGATAGGTCTATGACCCTACCCCAGGTACATGACTTCATCATTAGCCCCCGAATGGATTGAGGTTTGAGTGAGGAAGGAGTTGATAATCTTTCCGACCTGTTTTCTGGTGTTGTGAACGTGCTTACTCTGGATCAATGACTTTCAAGTGGGGATGTCAACTTTCTTTCAGTCGCCTTGATCCATTCTTCATATCTGTCGAGTGAACTTTATGAACTTGGAGATTTCCGAGCGACGGATCGCAGGAGATCTTCCGTCTGACAAGTTGTCCTGTGGTTAGCGGATTTAATGGGATCCGAATTTTGGGAAGCGCGCGAGGCGGAGAAGACCGCGGTACTCGGATGGGATAAGGCAGAGACACCTCGATTCCCTTGCCGCCTTTTTCGCCACATATCGCTCGCGCGACTGTTTCGGGATTTGACAGGATTGCCCGGGCCTACCTGTTAGTCACTCGGAAGCGACTCCATATAAGGAACCGGGCGGAGGTTTTTGAACAGTGCTCCCTCATTTTCCCCTCCCTCATCTCCAGATTCATCCGCTGCGCTCGCCTACTGCTCAGCGCCGCTGCTCCGTTCCAGCCTCGTCGGCGACAATGGTGAAGGAGAGGACGGCGGCTTTGGAGCGGGCGAAGAAGGCGACGGCGAAGGTGAAGGGGAGAGCGACCAGTCGGGGCGGATCCTCGTCACGGTCCCGCCTGTCGCAAGGTTAGATCTAGGGTGATTGGATCCACTCGACCATCACCCAGAAGGATCTCGACGACCTGGCCAGCGAAGGCCTGATCGCTCACGGGGCGGCGAGGCTCCCGAGGACGGAGTGGCAGCCGCAGCCTCAGGAGGGTGAGTGTGTCCTCTTAGCGACTCATGTCGATCGTGGGTTCTCTCTGCCGCCGCATCTTTTCTTTCGAGGGTTTCTGAACTTCTTCGGGCCTCAGCTCCACCACTTCACACCCAATTCCATTGCCTATCTCGCCGCTTTCGTATCTTTGTGCGAAAACTTCTTGGGTTGTCGGCCGCACTGGGGTCTTTTCAAACACATATTCACTTGTCGCTCTCAGATGGTGAAAAAGGTCAACCCAAACGACGAGAGAACTCAGGTAATCCAGATGTGTGGGGGTCTTGGGGTCCAGATGAGGAGTAAGAGTGCTTTCCCGGCTATGACCCTTCCCGAGTCAGTTAGAGGGTGGCAGTCGACTTGGTTCTACTGCCAAGACCAGCCGACACTAAGGCAGTCGACTGGGCTCCCTCCCTTTTCCACGAGTCGAGTGAACAAGCCATCCTCTCTGAAAGTAGTTCCGGAGGAGAAGGCTCAGGTTAAAATGTTGATGGAACGTGTAGTCCAGCTTATTCGCGACGGTGTGACTGGCATGGATCTTCTGGAGGTTTTCCTTTGGCGGTGCATCCAACCACTCCAATACCAGGGCCACCTGATGTGTGTGTACTCTAGTACTGAAGACACCACTCGGGTCCACCCAGAGGAGGTTGACGATGCCACATTGGAGAGGTGGATGACTGCCATCACAGGGAACAAGGACAACCCTTGTGGGGCTAGGAGGATCCCGCCACTCGACCAGTCTTATGATCCAGACAAGGTATGACCACTTATCTCCGACTGCAATCATGCTTCGTCCATTCTGTTTTGCTGTAGATCAGTCGATCGACTTTTGTCTTGTTTGTTGTCTTTCAGGCTACCACTGAGTTGTATTCGATGCCCAACGGGGCGCAAGCACAGACCGAGGAGGAGGAAGGAAGTGGAGGTGAAAGTCAAGAGGAGTGGGAGTCGGACGGCGACGAGGACGATGAAGATGCAGGCTCTAATGAGGAGGAGGAGGAGGAAGAGGAGGAGGAAGTTGTGCCTCCCCATTCTGAAAGAAGGTCCAAGCTCACCCACTACCCTGCGATCGAGCACGGCAAGGGAGTCGTGCCTGCTGGGCAATCAACAAAACGCCCTCAGACGACTTCACCAGCGCCGACTGAGAAGGCGTCAAAGCAACCCTGAGCGGCACCGACAAAATCGGCGAAGGCCCTACCGAAGATGAGGATGGAGATTCCGACTGTTTCTGGGTAATAGCATAACTCATGTTTTTCCTTTTAACATGGATATATTCTCGGTCGACTCGATCACTGACCGACTGATTTTTGAAATTGCAGTGCTGCTACTTCTGAGACTTCAACCAGGCATGAGGATCAAGAAATGGAAGATGCTGCTACTTCTCATCCTGATATGATCTGCGCGGTTTCGCTTTCGGTCGATTGGATCTTTATTTTTGACTTTGAACTTCTTCTGCAGCTCCACCTAGCGTTATCATTGATCTCCCTGACGACGACGATGAAGCGCCGCTGAGGCTGAGGAGGAGCAGGAAGGCAACTATTGGCAAGACTGCTCAGGTTGTGTCAGCACCTGAACCACTGATTCCGGAGGGGAGCAATGTTGCTCGGGCTACCGTGTCCTTTGCGGAGCCGTTGACGGTTGTCCGCCCTTCGTCGTCGAGTGCTGATCCACCTTCTCTCTTCTCCACCTACCACGTCCCGGAGGACCAAGCAAGCGCTGCCAAGGAAGCCATACGCCAAGCCGGGATTATGATGGAGCGGGTGAAGGCGATCCGAACCGCCAGCCAAGCAGCTTATGACGCGAGTTCAGCTCTTCAGAGTAATGTCCAGGTTAGTTGAACACTGACTAGAAATCTTGATGTTTGTCATGCACCCACTGGGTGTGTCAGGATTAGTGGGGGCACGCTGAGTGCACCCACTGGCTGTAGTCTCCGAGACTATGATGGACTGCTGGCAGTCGGCTGGAGTCTTTGTGTCTTGAAATTTCTCACTTTTACTTGTTTTACCCAAACTGGTCGAGTGGAATCATGGAACTGGTGGGAGCATGCTGAGTGCACCCACTGGGTGTAGTCCCCGAGACCGTGGTCGACTGCTGGCAGTCGGCTGGGTGTAGTCCCCGAGACTACAGTTGAATATTTTGATTTGGTTGTAGTCTTAGAAACACTACGATTTTTCTCTTAGTCACTCGGAAGTGCTCTATCTCTGATGTCTGTCGACTGATTTTTCGCAGAAATCTTGCGACCTTGTTTCTCGTTATACTGAGTTGGAGAACAAGCATGTCCAGCTTGAACTTGATCTGAAGCTTGTCCAGGAGAACTTCACGAAGTCGAAGGAAGAGGCAAAAGGTATGCTTGGTGAGGGTCTTGATGACTGTCCTTATCTTTGTCCATTCTTGAGTCTGATCTCACTGTCCTTTTGCAGAAAAACTGAAGGATGCTCTGAACAAGAAGGACCTTGACCTTGCCGAGGCGCAAAAAACGGCTTCGGACAAAACGAAACTTGCAGAAGAGAAGCTGGCTTCGGTCAGCAAACTTGAAGAGGAGAATGCCGCTCTGAAAGCTGCTCTCGACGTGGATAACCAGGAGGTCACCCAACAGAAGCGTGAGAAGATAGCCCTGAGTGACAAAGCTGGCGAACTGGCGGGGAAGAAGAACGACTTGGAGGTTTATCTGGGAGGACTCACCAAGAAGCTATTCCTCATGCTCGAAGGTAACCCCTTATATCCGACTGGTAATTACTGACTTGTTGTAGGAACATTAGCTTATCCTCGAATCGTGTCCACAGAATTCTGCCAAAACTTTGAAGAGGAGACTACTCGAGTGGAAACTGGCTTGGATCCCATCAACTCTCCAGTGAAAGATGAAGCTGCTATGAACGTGCTCCACCTCGAGTCTCGCATTGCTGAAGTGGTCGACTACCTTGCAAGACTGAAGGCTGCAACGTCGCGCATCGACACATCACTCTGGCCAGAGGAAACACTTCAGAACGACCTAGAGTCTCTGATGACTCGACTGAACGAAGTTCCAAGTCGAGTGCAAGAATGGAAGAAGTCTTCTGCTAGGTGTGGTGCCGACGTTGCTCTGTCCTTAGTCCGCGTCCACTGCAAGGAAGCGAGAGAAGACAAGCTGGTGTCTCTCAAGGTGGCCAATACCAGGAAGCATGACTTCCGTTCTTTCATGGAGACCTTCATTGCTGCTGCCACTCGGATCACAGACGGGATCGACCTGGACGAGTTCATTGCGCCTTCCAGCCCTCTGCAGGAGGGGTAAAAAACTTTTACGCTTGATGCCTTAAATTTGCCTCGGAATGCCGAGTGGTCTTGTAACCGATAAACTTTAACAAGCTTGGTGCCTGAGCACTTCCGGATCTGTTAGGACGTTATCTGAACTTGGTCTTACCGTTGAATATGTTTGCATTTCCTTCACCCGGCATATATTTTAGAACTGGTGATGTACTCTTGCAGGTTGGAGTTCAGGTTGCAGTCGACCTGCATCTTGTATTTGTGGAGAAGCTCAGGAGGAGAATGCGCTTCTGCAGCTAAATTCCCGAGTGGGAGGTCCGCTCTCCACTTGGTAGGATTTTTGATACTTAGGTGAGCACTGAGCTGCAGCTAAGCCCCTGAGTGGGAGGTCTGCTCTCCACTCGGTAGGATTTAAAAACACTTAGGCGAGCACTGGGCTGCAGCTAAGCCCCTGAGTGGGAGGTCTGCTCTCCACTCGGTAGGATTTTAAATACTTAGGCGAGCACTAGGCTGCAGCTAAGCCCTCGAGTGG
>NC_057801.1:643508841-643624401 GCF_018294505.1 Triticum aestivum
TCTCTCACACACACACACACACACACCCCACACACACACACTAAGGCTCCATCTCACACACACATGCTCTAGGCGGAGCATTTGTTCCTACCACCCTTCATCCAACCTTACCCGTATGATAAACAATCACCTTAATTTACTTGTATAACATGGACAAATTCCACTTTACTTTAGTAGTCAGCAAACTTATCATCTGTACCCTTATAAAAAAACGAGTTGGCGATGCTGGTGTGCCTGCCATCTTGTAATATAGACCGTCTGATCTATATCTGACGGATAGAAAGAAAACTATGATAATTTTACAAAAGATACCCGCACCTCTCTCCACATCCTTATCTCCCACAACCTCATTGCTCAGCAATTAAAAAAGGAAGTCTCTGGAACAATCTAGCATGGTGGCCGCTGCCGCCTGCCGGTGCCATCCATCCCCATGCCTCCGCCCATTCCGACCACCAGTCACCACCACGCTCCACTCCTCCTCACCTTATCTCTCATCTTTCATTTTTTCGATGACATTCTCGAGATACCAGTTTTCCAATAAAATTCTCGAGATATCATTAGTTTTTACACATGAGATTACTCGTGCATGGGTCAATCACAATAGGTGTTTTGTAAAAAAATGCATATTGATGTTCCGTGCAATGCACGAGCATCTTGCTTGTAATTATATAATGCAAAGCACAATCAGGAAGTGACATTTTTTTTACACAACCACGTTAACATGGCCACATAAATCACTAGCTAAAGTAAATACCACTATACTTATATCCCGATGCAAAAGGTTGAGTACATGTCCGAAGAGTAGAGTCGCACACATGCACTCCGTCTCTCAGAATCTATCTCTCTTACACACACACCAGTTATGTGACACCCACTTAAGCAGACACGTATGTTACAATTTGTGCACCCGCGGGTACACGTGATGCTGCGCATTTATTTAAGCCGGACGACGAACCCAAACAGTAGCTGCATTCATTCCCCTCCCGCCGCCTCTTCTCTGGTCACCGTCTCCCGGTAGACATGGCCCGGCCAAAGGTAACAACATACGCCATACTCCCACCGGAGCGGCGCTTTAATATGGAAATTTTAGTGGTCATGCATGCATATTTTTTGTGCTATCACTCCTATATAAGGGTTGACCGGTCGCTTCCAGCGAACGTGCACAGGCGGTGGAAGAGGAAGGAGAAGGGAAGCGGGCTGTGGAGTAATGTTTTTTACCACAATTTCTTAGGAAACTGAGTGTAATAATTGAGTAGTTTTGCAAACTACCAGTACTACACCTGAAACGGTTCAAAACCTATACTCCCTTGCCAGCGCGCGCTTCCCGCGTGAAACGGTCAGCGTCGCCCTAGAGCGTCAGTGCCGCATTAATGCCCGGCCAAAGCAGAGGCGACCTCTCACTGGCACCGGCTTTGAAGTGGCGCGATGGCCGAGAGAGCGCCGCTTCCCGGTGCACACGACTGCTCTGCGTCGAGACTGGCCATAGGCCCTATTTGGATCCATGGGTTAGAGTTAGTTTGAGCTGGTTGGGGCTCAAATAGCCCTAAAGTATGCAAGCATGAGGGTTTAAGGGGTTGTTTGGTTACTAGCCACACCTTGCCATACTTTGCCATACCTAACCTTAGACAACTTTGACCAAGTTGGGTTGGTGTTTGGTTCTAGCTGCACCTAAGGCAAGCATTTTTTTATGAGCAATGAACCCCACATGTCATAGACACAAAAAGTGTGGCAAGATTCCCTTAGGTAAGCCAAAGTGTGGCTAACAATTTGAGCAACTCAACTAAGACAAGTGTGGCAAATGTGGCTAAAATCATGTGTCAACATATGGCAAAGATAGTCACAATCCAAACAGCCCCTAAATTGGAGCAAGTTGCACCGAACCCACCAAAAAAAACTATCCCACCCAAGAGGTGCTAACTGGAAATAGTTCTCATTGGGACCACTGAAAAATCACTTTTCTCTCTCCATCAAGTGCATTTATTATCAATCTAACCCTGTCACCCAAACACCTCTTTGGCTACAGTTAGTTCAGGGTTAGTCATGAGTTAGTCTAACCTCTAGCTAAGTTAGAGTATCAAACAGGAGCAGTATAGGACATGCAAGTTGCTCAAAGCATACAGTCAAATTCGTACGTGAAAGGATTTTTATTTTGAAAACAGAACGTGAAAGGATTTTTTTTAGAATGCTCTTGGCATGTCGCTAACATGTGATGAGTTAACCGACCTCAATAGACGGCAAAAACGCCAGCCCGCCGTACTTTGAGAGAGACAAGGAGGGAGAAGCGATACAGGCTGCTGGATTACTAGAGATAGGTGTCACATGGAAGCCAAGAAATATGGTGATAGTGTGGGTTAGCCATGTACTAGTATGATGTAACTACACTGGGTTGCCGTGTTTCGTACTCTTCCAGTCCACTATGGAGATGATTGGTTGATTTTATATCGTTGAATAATATTAAATGTTATGAGTGCAGACGCTCCACCACGAGGTTCCTTGCTCCTTCTCGGTCGTCGGGAATCTATGTTCTTCCACTCTATTTTTTTTACATGAGCTTTGTTCATCGTTTTGCAAATACGTGAGACATCTAGCATCAAGTTGCACGTGTTATGCAAGGATCGTTCCATCTATATGAAGAACACGTGGGACTGGAACTATGAGACGGACATGTACCCAGGAGTGGACGTACGAACCTGAGTAATGTAGCGCAGTAAGTGAAGTAGAAAGGCACAAATGGTATGAACATGCATGGCATATAGGGTGTGTTTGGTTGCATTCTCGTCTCAGCATAGTTGTTCCCTCTTCATGCATGCTCAACTCAACACCGTACCCCTTTTCATGTGTGCTCTCTTCATGCATGCTTCTAGTGTATTTGTGCTAAACTAGTGTCGACTCATGCACCCTGCATACACTCTACCAAACACCCAAAAGTGGGTCGAGAAGGGAACTCTTGGGCGGCATTTGTCTCTTACTACGTACTACCACTAAATGTTGTACGTGCAATGCACGGTGATGTTATGGAGTACGTGCCTCAGTACTCTACTACTACTATATTAGTTGGAGGCACATATTAAATTTTATATTTGTTTACGTGTATGCCCCGAGACCTTCCAACTAGATGTGTCTTTCTCTCCAGGTCGCACTTTGTATCGTTCATACCACTAAGTACTACTACGTGTGGTCTCCGACCCAAAAGTGGAACAAGTGGAGACGCTCTACCACGCTGTTTTTTTTTTGCGCTGGGCTCTACCACGCTGTTCATATCCCACTCCTTTCGCTGACATGTGGGACATCCAGCACATGCCATGTTTGGCACTCTTCATCGTAAGAGTTGAAACTCTAGCATTCATCGGAAATAAAAAATAATTATAAATCAGCAGTGATACTATTTTTTTAGAACCAATCAGCAGTGATACTATAACATGCGGTTTCCATGCTCCTCGATATCGGAAAGAATACTTTCATCCGCCAAAATGTGGGACGTCGACCATCCTGGTCCACTTGCCATGCACGCAGAACTCTAAGGGAAAGTCACCCCGGTCGTCGCGCCGCAGTAATAATGCCTAATGAGCCGTCAAATCACAGGCCCAGTTCCCACTATGAAGTTGCTCGGACAAAGGAACCATCATGACTTCGTTGAATTCCGCTTCTTGAAGAAAACTACTATACCAGCAGTACTACTAGCTACAGTAGTTACTCCAACAGAGGCCTCCTTTCGTTCATAGCATAAGAATCTTATAGGAATATGAAAATCATAGGAAGTGAGATGCCATGCATCTCAATTCCTATAGAGAAAGAGATGCCATTTGATACCTAGAATAGGAATTTTTCCATTTAGTCTAGGCTAATGTACTGGTAATTTGCTCTAAAAACTACAATAGTAACTAGTAGTACTGGTACATGCTCGTACTCAGACACAGACACACACACTAACTACTAGTACTACTACTTCTCACATGCTGGCCAGACGCCGTCGTTCTCCTTCCCGACTTTGTCGGCGACACCCCACCATGCTTGGATCTCCGCCGACCTCTCCGCAGCAGCGCGTGCGTCCTCTTCTTTCTTACGGCGGCGGGCCTCTCTTTTCTTGAGTGCTTTCTGACTTTTTCGCTCCTGCTGTGCAGCTTTAGCCGCCTCTTGCTCTACCGCCCATTTGGCCTTGGCATCTTCAAATTCCTCCCACATAGGTGTGAGGTCGCAAGCGGCGATGAACTAGGCACGACGGGATACCATCGCTTTCCTACCATTTTGTGTACGGTTGTGGGCGGCGAGGAACTTGGCGCGGCGGGATGCCATCGCTGCCTTACCGGTTAGTGTGCGGCGCGGTGGCATGAACGACCCTTGGTGAGACCTCTGTGGTGGAGTGGCCGGACAACCGTATAGTGCATTGGTTTGTCAAGAGCTCAAGGACAGAAGACGAAGGAAATTTGGATTTCCGTACAATCCTGGTCATTTATTACCGAGTAAAATGCATTGGAGGTCATCAAACTTGTCTTGATAGCTCACTTTGATCATTGTATACGAGATATGGTGATTATACGGTCACTGGCTCAGTGTATAGCTCCGTATTTGTCTGGTTGACCAGTCAAACAGTCCACATGCGCCTCATCAACTCGTGTTCTTTATCTATCTACGCGGGCCTACCTGTCAATGGAGAAAGAAATACTGTAAAAACCAAAATTATGCGTATGTGGGGATTAAAACCACGGACTCGTCGCTGCAACACACCGTCATCAGCCAAATGAAAATGAAATACTTCACGTCAGACACTCATGTTCATGCTGTCAAAGCATGCTAATGCATGCACGTCTCCCTCTAAATCAAAGTCCTGCTCATGGCGCAACGCAAACAGAGAGCCCATCACCTGCGTGCCCCGGCGGTGCCTGACATTACTATTTAGACATTTGATGGAGGCCTACGCGAACGCCGAGCATGTATTCACCTGGCTCAACACAAACGATCATACTCGGAGTGCCTTGATCATGTATATGGTCCATCACAATGACAATCCATGAAACAGCCTAGCTAGATAGGGTACTATGGTATGGAGTATGTACTATTGTGAGCGACCGATCTTAGTGCCACTGCACACGAGTGTGTGTCTTATCGATTCGTCCATTATTCGTAGCATGGTTGTGTGGTGTCTAATGGTTGTCGTCGAAGGCTAGCTGGCGACAAGAGCGGTTGTCAATACATGTTGCATATGCTTCAAAGGCTCGTCATCCATGAGTTCACACTTTACAACCACGCCAGCGTCTGACCGCCCTGGCCTACCAAAACCCCTTCCATTGCTAGCGCGCGCTTCCCGCCTGAAACGGTCACCGTCTCTCCAGAACGTCAATGCCGCATTCACCGGACTTAACTATAGGTGCAATTGGTATGTCACTGACATGCGGGCCAGATGCCCGTTGGGCCCACATGTCAGTAACCCAACGCATCTGCAGTTAATTCACTGAAGTAGCGTCCGCATTCACGCCCGGCGAACCTACTCGGCGCTAGTTGTCCATCCGTCTGGCGCGGCTCATTGCCATTCGCCCGCTATATTAACTTGAGCCCCAGCTCCCAGCCATAGCCAAAGACCCACACTTATTCTCCTCCGGTCCCTTCCTTCTGTCGGAACCACTCCAACAATGGCCTCCTGGCGCTCCGAAGCTCTCTTGGACGTATTGTCGCAGGAGCAGACGAGGGACATCGGCGGCTCCGCTCCGGGCGCGGTCCAAAGCTCTCTTCGACGTACTGTCGCGGGATTAAACGAAGGAGATCGCCGGCACCCCCCCCCCCCTCGGCCACCCTCTGTCACCACGACAACGAAGCCGGCACGCGTGCGCGAGCGCAGCCGGCAACAAGGAAGAGTAGTACACGGTAGGTCACTGCCGCTCTGGTCCCCGGAAGGCCACCGCTACTCCACTCAGTCGACGCCAAGCTTGGTGGGGTAAACATCGGCGGCCGATTAGCCGCTTGACGGAGACGTGGAGGCGGAAATCTTCATAACCTTGTGCTCCGAAGGAGGAGGTTATCGAGGCGGATGAGGAGAAGGCAAAGGCAATGGCCGGCTTTCTCAGGTTCATGGCCGGACATGGTGGTCGGGCGCGGGCGATCGGTTAGATTAGGTTTACAGTAGGTTTTAGTATGGTTTGTGCAAAATATGTAATGAATATCGTCCAGTTTGTAGGAAAAGTTTTTGAAATGTAATGAATTTCATAAAATTAATTTGAAATTTGCTTTGTTTGCATGAATTTCGTCCGGTTAGTTCATATAGTTGTCGAAAGGTATGCAGGCAACATCGGATGGCATCCATCAGTGTCCTCGGTTAGATGCCGGTGTAAATTTGTGGGCCAGCGCTGGAGATGCCCTAACTATCATGCTATAATCGCTAACAGTGCTCCAATATTTGGCAGGGAACAGTTATCCCTTGGTCAAAATCAGATCCACGGTGTTTTGCACTCCTCCCGCGTAAGAGTGTAAACTCTTGCTTACAAAAAAATGGAGCAAGTGGACGGCACTGTAGCACGTCATATCACTCAAACTAGCCCGCCTAATGAGCGGGAATGCACCGCCCTCATCATTTTGTTCTGGATTTCTATCGATCGATCACACGAAAATGTTGTGCTTCACAAGTTCTAAAGGAAAAGGGGGCACACTTACGACTCGTACGCGTGGCACCCCCGACAGTCCGACTCGCACGCCACTCACTGATACGTCTCCAACGTATCTACTTTTCCAAACACTTTTGCCCATGTTTTGGACTCTAACTTGCATGATTTGAATGAAACTAACCCGGACTGACGTTGTTTTCAGCAAAACTGCCATGATGTTGTTTTATGTGTAGAAACCAAAAGTTCTTGGAATGTCCTGAAAATCCTCGGAGGCAAGTTTCGGAAAATATAAAAAATAATGGCGAAAGAATCAAGACCAGGGGGCCCACACCCTGTCCACGGGGGTGGGGGCGCGCCCACCGCCTCTGGGCGCGCCCCCCCTATCTCGTGGGCCCCCTGAGGCTCCGCCGACCTCAACTCCAACTCCATATATTCCGTCTCGCGGAGAAAAAATTAGAGAGGATGTTTCATCACGTTTCATGATATGGAGCCGCCGCCAAGCCCTAATCTCTCTCGGGAGGGCAGATCTGGAGTCCGTTCCGGGCTCCGGAGAGGGGGATTCATCGTCGTCGTCATCATCAACCATCCTCCATCACCAATTTCATGATGCTCACTGCCGTGCGTGAGTAATTCCATCATATGCTTGCTGGACGGTGATGGGTTGGATGAGATTTACCATGTAATCAAGTTCGTTTTGTTAGTGTTTGATCCCTAGTATCCACTCAGTTTTGAGATTGATGTTGTTATGACTTTGCTATGCTTAATGCTTGTCACTAGGGCCCGAGTGCCATGATTTCAGATCTGAACCTATTACATTTTCATGAATATATGTGTGTTCTTGATCCTATCTTGCAAGTCTATAGTCACCTATTATGTGTTATGATCCGACAACCCCGAAGTGACAATAATCGGGATACTTCTCGGTGATGACCGTAGTTTGAGAAGTTCATGTATTCACTATGTGCTAATGCTTTGTTCCAGTTCTCTATTAAAAGGATGGCTTAATATCCCTTAGTTTCCGTAAGGACCCTGCTGCCACGGGAGGGTAGGACAAAAGATGTCATGCAAGTTCTTTTCCATAAGCACGTATGACTATATTCGGAATACATGCCTACATTACATTGATGAATTGGAGCTAGTTCTGTGTCACCCTATGTTATAGCTATTACATGAGGAATCACATCCGACATAATTATCCATCACTGATCCAATGCCTACAAGCTTTTCACATCTTGTGCTTCGCTTATTTACTTTTCCGTTGCTATAGTTACAATTACTACAAAACCCAAAACTATTACTTTTGCCACTATTACCTTTATTATCATACTACTTTGCTACTAAATACTTTGCTGCAGATACTAAGTTATCCAGGTGTGATTGAATTGACAACTCAACTGCTAATACTCAATAATATTCTTTGGCTCCCCTTATGTAGAATCAATAAATTTGGGTTGAATACTTTACCCTCGAAAGTTGTTGCGATCCCCTACACTTGTGGGTTATCAAGACTAATTTCTGGCGCCGTTGCCGGGGAGCATATCTGTTGATCACTATGAAGAACTTGAAAGACGCAAAAACTAAGATTTTGCCCTCAACTACGAGGGGAGGTAAGGAACTGCCATCTAGCTCTGCACTAGATTCTCCTTCTGTTATGAGTAAGTTTGCGACACCTAAACCTGCTACTGCTATGAATTCTGATATGTCACATGTTATTGATGATGCCACTTCTTCTATGCATGATACTTATGATGAAACCACTTCTGTGCGTGATACCACTTTGCCATTAGGTGAATTTCTTGATAAACAACTTGCTAGGGTTGGAGAGAATGAAATTATTGAAGATACTATTATTGATGATAGTGATGATGAAAGTTCTCCCCCTGATTATGAATTACCTGTTGTTCCTGAGGGTTATGTTATGAATGAGGAAGCTACTAGAGCTTTCTTTGCTTGTAAAGATAGATATGATCTTAAGAAATTATTAGCTAAATGGAAACAACAGTCTCTTAATGCTAGAATGAAACCTGACCCTGCTTTTGCAACTTCACCTATCTGTGTTACTGATAAGGATTATGAATTCTCTGTTGATCTTGAGATAATTACTTTGGTTCTGATCCTTTTTATGGCCTTGAATCTGAAACTATTGTGGCACATCTTACCAAGTTGAATGATATAGCCACCCTGTTTACTAATGATGATAAATCTCGCTATTTCTATATCCTTAAGATATTTCCGTTCTCATTAAAGGGTGATGCTAAGACTTGGTTTAATTCTCTTGCTCCTGGTTGTGTGCGTAGTCCCCAGGATATGATTTATTACTTCTCTGCTAAATATTTCCCTACTCATAAGAAACAAGCTGCCTTGCAGGAAATATATAACTTTGTGCAAATCAAAGAAGAGAGTCTCGCACAATCTTGGGGGAGGCTTCTCTGATTACTTAATTCTTTGCGTGATCATCCTCTTAAGAAAAATGAAATACTTGATATCTTTTATAATGGACTAACCGATGCTTCCAAGGACTACTTGGATAGTTTTGCTGGTTGTGTTTTCAGGGGAAGAACAGTCGACCAAGCTGAATTACTATTGAATAATATGTTGACTAATGAAAATAATTGGACTCTTCCTGAGCCAATTCCCGAGGCAATTCCTGAACCAATTGAGCCAACTCCTAAGTCTATTCCTAAACCCACTCCGAAGAAGAGAGGTGTTCTATTTCTCAGTCCTGAAGATATGCAAGAGGCAAAGAAATCAATGAAAGAAAAAGGTATAAAAGCTGAAGATGTTAAGAATTTACCACCTATTGAAGAAATACATGGTCTTAATATATCACCTGTCGAAGAACCACATTGTCTTGTTAACCCGACACAGGTAGTAAAGGTAAATTCTCTCTATAGATATGATAAAGTTGAAATTCCCTCTACTAAATTTCATAGCCCATGCTTAGATGAATTTGATGACTTTATGGCTCAACAAGAAAGTTTTAATGCTTATGTTGGTAGAGATTTAAAGAATAATGCTTTCGAGATAGGACGCTTGAGTGATTATATGGCTAGAGTTAAAGGTGAACTTAAACTCATTAGCAAATATGCTTCTATGGTTACCACTCAAGCTGAACAAGTACTTAAAGCTCAAAATGATTTGCTTGATGAATTCAATAATAAACATGACTTTGTTGTTTGAGTGGCTACTAGAACTGGTAAAATGACTCAGGAACTTTTGTATCCTGAAGGCAACCCTAAGAGGATTGAACAAGATTCTCAGAATAATAATCTAGATGCTCCTAGTTCTTCTAAGAAGAAGAAAAAGAAAAATGATAGGACTTTGCATGCTTCTAGTGAACCTAATGTAGAAACACCTAAGAATCCTAATGATACTTCTATCTCTGATGATGAAACACAATCCGGAGATGAACATGATACTAATGATAATGCTAATAATGATGTTCATGTAGATGCTCAACCTAGTAATAACAATGATATAGAAATTGAACCTGCTGTTGGTCTTGATAACCCACAATCAAGAAACCAACGTTATGATAAGAGAGATTTTGTTGCTAGGAAACATGGTAGGGAAAGAGAACCATGGGTTCAGAAACCCATGCCCTTTCCTCCTAAACCATCCAAGACAAAGGATGATGAGGACTTTGAGCGTTTTGCTGAAATGATTAGACCTATTTTCTTACGCATGCGCTTAACCGATATGCTTAAAACAAACCCTTATGCTAAATATATGAAGGATATCATTACAAATAAGAGGAAAATACATGAAGCTGAAATTTCCATCATGCTTGCCAATTATACCTTTAAGGGTGGAATACCTAAGAAACTTGGTGATCCCGGAGTACCCACTATACCATGCTCCATAAAAAGAATTTATGTTAAAACTGCTTTATGTGATTTAGGAGCCGGTGTTAGTGTTATGCCTCTTTCCTTGTACCGTAGACTTGAATTAAGTAAGTTGACACCCATTGAGATATCCTTGCAAATGGCTGATAAATCAACTGCTATACCTGTCGGCATTTGTGAGGACGTGCCTGTTGTTGTTGTGAATGTTACTATCTTAACGGACTTTGTTATTCTTGATATTCCCGAGGACGATGGTATGTCGATTATCCTTGGTAGACCTTTTTTGAATACTGCAGGGGCTGTTATTGATTGCAACAAAGGCAATGTCACTTTTCATGTTAATGGTAATGAGCATACGGTACACTTTCCGAGGAAACAATCTCAAGTTCATAGCATCAATTCTATTGGAAAAGTTCCAACCATTATTATTGAAGGTTTTGAATTTCCTCTCCCTACTGTCAAGAAAAAGTATGATATTCTTATTGTTCGGGATGTTCATATCCCCGTTGAGGTAACTTAGTGTTATTCAAAATTTCTCCGGTTCCGTGTTATTCGAAATGAGTTTGTTAACAAGACTTGATCAACCTTGTTACTGGATTCATTTTGATGATCATGAGATGGATGAAAACTAGAAGGCACAACCTTCTATACCCTCCTTTTAATTTCTGTAATTTATTTTAAATAAAGAAAAAATAGTATTATCCGTCTGTTTTCTGATTTATCCGTGCAATAAAAATATACCGAAAATAAAAGTGCTCCAAATGCCCTGCAAATTTAGTATGATTTTTTATGAAATATTTGAGGATTTTAGGCACTGAAATCACTGCACGAGGGGCAAGCACCAGGCCACAAGAGTGGAGGGCGCGCCCACCCCCTCTGGTCGCGCCCCATGTCTCGTGGGCCCCTGGTGGCCCCCCTCCACTTATGACAGCACCCACACACTCCATCTTCTTCCCAAAGAAATCCCCATCCAGCTCAAGCGCGAGTTCTAGCTCATTTTGCTGCGATTTTCGATCTCCTTGCTCAAAGCTCCATTCACAAAACTGCTTCGAGAGATTGTTTCTTGGTATATGACTCCTCCATTGGTCCAATTAGTTTTTGTTCTAGTGCTCTATTCATTGCAAATTTTTACTGCATAGGTGACCATGTTCTTCAGCTTGCATGTTAAAGTTTTGAGGTCCCAAGTAGTTCTAATGCATGATATAGGATCTAGGCACTTGTAGGAGTAGTTGCTATCAATCTTGTTCAGTTTTATTCACTTTTATTTTGAAGTTACTAAAATTTCAGAAATTTTTCAGAAAAAGAATTATGTCTAGGAGAATGTACCAAGGTGGTTCCTCAGTAAAGAAAGGACCCAGAATTGCTATACGTGAGCAAGACGATGAACTACCGAGGGACATAGAAGTACGAGCTTGTGAGTGGCCATCCGACGATTTTATGGTCGAGGCAGACTTTAAGGAGGAATTTGACGCATATGTGTGTAATGCCGATTTGGAGGACTTCTTACAAGATAAGTGTCCTCAGTACTATCAATTGACTGATTCATTTGTGCGAAGGTTTAAATATAAATGTACACGTAATTCTCCGAGTGTCCTATTTGATATCTATGATACATCTTATACCATGGACTTAGAGGATTTTACAACTGCTTGCAAACTTCCACAGTGGGGCAATGTTAATGATCCCCACAAATCTGAATTTAGAGATTTCCTTGCTAGTATCACTGTGGGAGAATCTAGGGATATTGCACAAGCTACCATAGGGAGCATTCATTTTCCTGCTATACATTATTTTTCTCTTTTCATTGGTAGATGCATTAACGGTAAAGATGAAGCATGTCATATGTGTGTCCCTGATCTTTGTGTCCTCAAGAATGCTGTGTTAGGTTGTAAAGATTATAACTTGGGGGCAATAGTTGCACGTAGGTTGCATAAGAATGGTAGAGCTGGAGATTTATTTGGAGGAATTTTATGCGACCCGTGTGGCTAATTATCTTGGTATAGCCCCACGAGAGGGGGAAATGATGTTGCCTCCTGCTTATTTAGATTATGACGCTATGGTCCAACATCATTTTCTTAAGAGGAATGAACAATTCCTCAAGTATCGACTAATCTTTGACAGACGTAGCATTGTCCATGTTACTCTTCCTGCTCCTCTCCTTTTTGATTACTAGGAAAAAGGAATATATGTTGTTACCAGGGAGGAAGCAGCTGAACACAAGGGGAGAGCGGAGGCAGCTCGCCAACATGCCGCAGCTCAAGAGGCATTTGCTGCTGCATCTCAGTACGACCCCAGTTACAACTACGGATATCAGCCAAGCTACCCTTGGCATTAACTTAGGCCAAAAGCCTAAGCTTGGGGGAGTACGTATTTCTCACTGACTTTACATTCATGTTCACACACTATTTTAGTGGTCGGTGCTCATACTCTTTCATTGTATTATCCATGTTAGCTTAATTTTCTTTTTCTAGTTTTCTTCTTGTGTGTTTGATAAACCTTAAGAAAAACCAAAAAAAATAGTTAGTTTATTTTTCATGCTTATAGTAGAAATTAAAATAAAAACCCAAAAAGATTTCTCATTCTTCTTTTACTTGTTGGGAGCTTTCCCGTGTAAATAATTTTCTTTTCTTTTCTTTCCTTTGGGGGCCGAGAGTAGAAGACCATATTGAAAATGTTTAGTGGCTCTCATATGCATGATTGTTTATTTAACTAAGAGCCCATATTACTTTGTCTTCTCTCTTGAAGTTGAATGCTTGCAGATTCCAGCTTAGTCCAATGCACGTGCACTATTATTATTATACACATCGTTCGGTCGTGCAAGTGAAAGGCAATAATGACGATATAGGATGGACTGATTGAGATGAGAAAAGCTGGTATGAACTCGACCTCTCTTGTTTTTGTAAATATAATGAGTTCATCGTTCCTGATTCAGCTTATTATGAAGTAAACATATTTGCAATGACATTTAGATATTATAGTTGCTTGTGCCATGTTTGATTAGCTATGAGTTATAATGGTTTTACCTAGTGTGCCAACATGCTATTAGAATGATTATGATGTGGTATGATGGGATGGTATCCTCCTTTGAATAAATTGAGTGACTCGACTTGTCACATGTTCACGCATGTAGTTGAAACAAATCAACATAGCCTTCACGATATTTATGTTCATGGTGGATTATATCCTACTCATGCTTGTACTCAGTGTGAATTAATTTTAATGCATGTTTATCACTGTTGTCGCTCTCTCAATTTGTCGCTTCCCAGTCTTTTGCTAGCCTTCACCTGTACTAAGTGGGAATACTGCTTGTGCATCCAAACTCCTTAAACCCCAAAGTTATTCCAATGAGTCCACCATACCTTCCTATATGCGATATCTACCTGCCGTTCCAAGTAAATTTGTATGTGCCAAACTCCAAACCTTCAAATAAAATTCTGTTTTGTATGCTCGAGCAGCTCATGTTTTAACTAGGGCTGCCTATATCTTCCAAGCTAGGTGGGTTATTCTCAAAAGGAGTGGACTCCGCTCCTCATTCACGAGAAAGGGCCGGTAACCGGGATGCCCAGTCCCATGATCCAAAAAGATCAAAGAAAATCAATATAATTAAACAAAACTCCCCCAGGGTTGCTGTTAGTTGGAGGCACTCGTTGTTTCGAGCAAGCCATGGATTGATGCTTGTTGGTGGTGGGGGAGTATAACTTTTACCATTCTATTTGGGAACTGCCTATAATGCATGTAGTATGGAAGATACAGCCATCTCATAGTTGTTGTGTTGACAGTGAAAGTATGCCGCTCAAAATGTTATTCAATCTCTATTTTAAAATCGAGCTCTAGCACCTCTACAAAACTCTGCTTCCCTCTGTGAAGGGCCTATCTATTTACTTTTATGTTGAGTCATCACCTTCTTATTAAAAAGCACCCGCTGGAGAGCACACTATCATTTGCATTCATTACTATTGCTTTATGTTGGATATGACTTGACTGGATCTCTTTTACCATGAATTACAATGTTTAGTCAGTCCTTGATCTTTAAAGGAGCTCTGCATTTATGTTTTGTGGTCCCAGAAAGGGCTAGCGACATACCATTTTGTTATATCATGTTATGATTGTTTTGAGAAAGTGTTGTCATCCGAGCTTTATTATTATGTCTCGCTAGCTGATTATGCCATTGATATGAGTGATTGTGAGACCTAATTGTTATTGTGAGTATGGTTAGTTTATAATATTTGTTGAAACCTGAATGCTGGCTTTGCATGTTTACAACAACAAGAGCAAACAGAGTTTGTAAAAGTTTTTCTTTATCACTTTCTGTTTATCAACTGAATTGCTTGAGGACAAGCAAAGGTTTAAGCTTGGGGGAGTTGATACGTCTCCAATGTATCTACTTTTCCAAACACTTTTGCCCTTGTTTTGGACTCTAAATTGCATGATTTGAATGAAACTAACCTGGACCGACACTGTTTTCAGCAGAACTGCCATGATGTTGTTTTATGTGTAGAAAACAAAAGTTCTCGGAATGTCCTGAAAATCCTCGGAGGCAAGTTTCGGAAAATATAAAATATACTGGCGAAATAATCAAGACTAGGGGGCCCACACCCTATCCACGAGGGTGGGGGGCGCGCCCAGCCCCTCTGGGCGCGCCCCCTGTCTCGTGGCCCCCCTGAGGCTCCGTCGACCTCAACTCCAACTCCATATATTCCGTCTCGCGGAGAAAAAAAATCAGAGAGGAAGTTTCATTGCGTTTTACGATATGGAGCCGCCGCCAAGCCCTAATCTCTCTTGGGAGGGCTGATCTGGAGTCCATTCGGGGCTCCAGAGAGGGGGATTCGTCATTGTCGTCATCATCAACCATCCTCCATCACCAATTTCATGATGCTCACCGCCGTGCGTGCGTAATTCCATTGTAGGCTTGCTGGACGGTGATGGGTTGGATGAGATTTACTATGTTCTGAGATTGATGTTGCTATGACTTTGCTATGCTTAATGCTTGTCACTAGGGCCCGAGTGCCATGATTTCAGATCTGAACCTATTATGTTTTCATGAATATATGTGTGTTCTTGATCCTATCTTGCAAGTCTATAGTCACCTATTATGTGTTATGATCCGACAACCCCGAAGTGACAATAATCGGGATACTTCTCGGTGATGACCGTAGTTTGAGGAGTTCATGTATTCACTATGTGCTAATGCTTTGTTCCGGTTCTCTATTAAAAGGAGGCCTTAATATCCCTTAGTTTCCGTAAGGACCCCGCTGCCACGGGAGGGTAGGACAAAAGATGCCATGCAAGTTCTTTTCCATAAGCACGTATGACTATATTCGGAATACATGCCTATATTACATTGATGAATTGGAGCTAGTTCTGTGTCACCCTATGTTATAGCTATTACATGAGGAATCACATCCGACATAATTATCCATCACTGATCCAATGCCTACGAGCTTTTCACATCTTGTGCTTCGCTTATTTACTTTTCCGTTGCTATAGTTACAATTACTACAAAACCCAAAACTATTACTTTTTCCACTGTTACCTTTATTATCATACTACTTTGCTACTAAATACTTTGCTGCAGATACTAAGTTATCCAGGTGTGGTTGAATTGACAACTCAACTGCTAAAACTCAATAAAATTCTTTGGCGCCCCTTGTGTCGAATCAATAAATTTGGGTTGAATACTTTACCCTCGAAAGCTGCTGCGATCCCCTACACTTGTGGGTTAGCCGAAGGGGACACTCATTGTCTTGCAATGTCACTGACATGTGGGACTGTAATTCAATAAACCGTCGATAGCCGAAATCTAATCGCTCGGCGGGCGTCGTCTGAGAAGAGAGAAACGGGGGAGGGAGAAGAGATCGCCCGCCCATCGTGCATGGACTCCAAGAAATATATGGTGACTGAGGGAGTCCCGGATTATGGGGTGTCCGGATGACCGGACTATAACCTTTGGCCGGACACCTGGACTATGAAGATACAAGATTGAAGACTTCGTCCCGTGTCCGGATGGGACTTTCCTTGGCGTGGAAGGCAAGCTTGGCCATACGGATATGTAGATCTCCTCCCATTGTAATCGACACTGTGTAACCCTATCCCTCTCTGGTGTCTATATAAACCGGAGGGTTTTAGTCCGTAGGACGAACAACAATCATACCATAGGCTAGCTTCTAGGGTTTAGCCTCTCTGATCTCGTGGTAGATCTACTCTTGTACTACCCATATCATCAATATTAATCAAGCAGGAGTAGGGTTTTACCTCCATCGAGAGGGCCCGAACCTGAGTAAAAACATCGTGTCCCTTGTCTCCTGTTACCATCCGCCTAGACACATAGTTCGGGACCCCCTACCCAAGATCCGCCGGTTTTGACACCGACATTGGTGCTTTCATTGAGAGTTCCTCTGTGTCGTCATCTTTAGGCCCGATGGCTCCCCGATAGTCAACAATGATGCGGTCCATGGTGAAACCTTTCTCCCCGGACAGATCTTCATATTCGGCGGCTTTGCACTACGGGCCAACTCGCTTGGCCATCTGGAGCAGATCAAAAGCTACGCCCCTGGCCATCAGGTCAGATTTGGAAGTTTGAACTACACGGCTGACATCCGCGGAGACTTGATCTTTGACGGGTTCGAGCCACAGCCAAGCGCGCCGCACTGTCACGATGGGCATGATCTAGCTCTACTGTCGAACAGAGCCCGGGAGGCCTCCCCAGTGTCCGCTCCGACCCTTAGCTCGGAGCCTACTGCGCCAATCGAGGACGGGTGGCTGGACACCGCCTCGAGGGCTGCAATCTCTACGACGATCGAGCCGAACACCAGCCTTGCCCTTTGCGAAGCTCGTGACTCCAAGGTGTCGGACTCCTTTCCGGACTCCGAACCTTCCGTGCCCCTACCGATCGAACCCGATTGGGCGCCGATCATGGAGTTCGCCGCCGCGGACATCTTTCAGCACTCGCCCTTCAGCGACATTCTGAATTCACTAAAGTCTCTGTCTTTGTCAGGAGAGCCCTGGCTGGACTATGGTCAGCAAGGTTGGGATGCGGACGACGAAGAAATTTGAAGCCCACCCACCACCCACTTCGTAGCCACTATCGATGATTTAACCGACATGCTCGACTTCGACTCTGAAGACATCGACGGTATGGACGCCGATGCAGGAGACGACCAAGAACCAACGACTATAGGGCACTGGAAAGCCACCTCGTCATATGATATATACATGGTGGACACCCCAAAAGAAGGGAATGGCGATGGAACAACGGAGGATGACCCCTCCAAGAAGCAGCCTAAGCGCCAGCGTCAGCGACGCCGCTCTAAATCCCGCCAAAGCAAAACGGCGATTCTGGCACGGGAGATAATAACACCCCGGACAGCACTGAAGACAACCCCCTCCAGCAGGATTCAGCACAGGAGGATGGAGAAGCCAGCCCTCATGAGAGAGCGGCAGACAGAGAGGTAGAGGACGATAATTACATGCCTCCCTCCGAAGATGAGGCAAGCCTCGACGACGATGAATTTGTCGTGCCTGAGGATCCCGTCGAACAAGAGCATTTCAAACGCAGGCTTATGGCCACGGCGAGCAGCCTAAAGAAAAAACAGCAGCAGCTTAGAGCTGACCAAGACTTGCTAGCCGACAGATGGACTGAAGTTCTTGCGGCCGAAGAGTATGAACTCGAACGCCCCTCCAAGAGCTAACCAAAGCACAGGCTGCTACCCCGATTAGAGGAGGAAGCACCTAAACCCACATTACCAGTGCACAACGCATCTGACCGGCCACCTCGTGGCCGCGACAGAGAGGCCTCTCGGCCATCAATTCAAGCCTCACCCCGGCGCCGCTCAAAAAATACCAAGGCACGGGGAAATGCGCCAGACCTGCGAGACATATTGGAGGACAAGGCAAGGCAAACAATATAGATCTACGGATCGCGTGGGCGCCCCACGACATGTGACGATAATCGTCATGCTGGATATGGCAAATACGGCCAGGCCGAACATAGCAGACAAAGCTCATCTGGGGTATGTCGTGATATAGCCCAGTACACAGGCGCCACACACCCACTATGCTTCACAGATGAAGTAATGGATCATCAAATCCCTGAAGGTTTTAAACCCGTAAACATCGAATCATACGATGGCACAACAGATCCTGTGGTATGGATCGAGGATTATCTCCTTCATATCCACATGGACTGCGGTGATGATCTACACGCTATAAAATACCTCCCACTCAAGCTTAAAGGACCAGCTCGGCATTGGCTTAACAGCATGCCAGCAGAGTCAATTGGTTGCTAGGAGGACCTGTAAGCCGCACTCCTTGACAATTTCCAGGGCACTTATGTGCGAGCACCAGACGCCGATGACCTAAGCCACATAATTCAGCAGCTAGAGGAATCGGCCATACAATTCTGGACACGGTTCTAACCAAGAAAAATCAAATAGTTGACTGTCCGGACGCAGAGGCCCTCGCAGCCTTCAAGCATAACATCCGAGACGAATGGCTTGCCCGGCACCTAGGACAGGAAAAGTCGAAATCCATGGCAGCCCTCACAACACTCATGACCCGCTTTTGCGCGGGAGAAGACAGCTGGCTAGCTCATAGTAATAACATGACCAAGAGCCCTGGTAATTCGGATACCAAGGACAACAATGGCAGGTCGCGTCGCAACAAGCACAAGCGCCGCATTAACAGCAACAATGCTGAGGATACGGCAGTTAATGCCAGATTCAGAGGCTCTAAACCCGTTCAGCGGAAAAAGTCATTCAAAAGAAACACTCCGGGCCCGTCCAGTTTGGACCGAATACTCGATCGCTCGTGCCAGATACACGGCACCCCCGAAACACCAGCCAATCACACCAACATGAATTATTGGGTGTTCAAGCAGGCAGGCAAATTAAGTGCCGAAAACAGAGACAAGGGGCTGCATAGCGATGACGAGGAGGAGCCCCGGCCGCCGAACAATAGGGGACAGAAGGGCTTTCCCCCACAAGTGCGGACGGTGAACATGATATACGCAACCCACATCCCCAAAAGGGAGCGGAAGCGTGCACTCAGGGACGTATATGCGTTGGAGCCAGTCGCCCCAAAGTTCAACCCGTGGTCCTCCTGCCCGATCACTTTTGATCGAAGGGACCACCCCACTAGCATCCGCCACGGTGGATTCGTCGCGTTGGTTCTAGACCCAATCATTGACGGATTTCACCTCACTAGAGTCCTCATGGACGGCGGCAGTAGCCTGAACCTGCTTTATCAGGATACAGTGTGAAAAATGGGCATAGACCCCTCAAGGATTAAACCCACAAAGACGACCTTTAAAGACGTCATACCAGGTGTAGAGGCCAACTGTACAGGCTCAGTTACACTCGAAGTGGTCTTCGGATCCCCGGATAATTTCTGAAGCGAGGAGTTAATCTTCGACATAGTCCCGTTCCGCAGTGGCTATCATGCCCTGCTCGGACGAACCGCATTTGCAAAGTTCAATGCGGTGCCGCACTATGCATACCTCAAGCTCAAGATGTCAGGCCCTCGGGGAGTCATTACGGTCAATGGAAACACCGAACGCTCTCTCCGAACGGAGGAGCATACGGCGGCCCGCGCGGCGAAAGTACAAAGAAGCCTTTCAAGGCAATTCTCTAGTCCGGCTATTAAACGTCCGGACACCGTCAAGCGCGCCCGGAGTAACCTACAACAAGACCACCTGGCACGTTCCGAGCAAGTGTAGCAGTGCGGCCCCAACCCCAGCCCTCGCGAAATTGCGAAACCAGTACCACGCGTACATAATTACGCTCTGGAAATACCATGGGCATAAGGGGAAGGGCACAACCACGGCACGCCCAAAATGCGGCTCAACCACACTAGGGGCTCCCGATTTTGTCATTTCCTTTTTCTTACCTTTAGGACTCCATTCTCCAGAAGGCCTGCCCGGCAGTACAATCGCCGAACACACGATGCAACAGCCAGGGAGGCAGAAAGCTATGTCGAATGTCCAGGTGGTCTCTATAACGAGCTAAATACCTGTCTTACATAAAGTCTCGCAGCTTGCCCCTGGAGGAGGACATGTCAAATAATCCCATCTCTTGCTTATCGCACTATTTGTATTGTTCTACTTTCACAGCAGCCTTTTAATAAACAATACATAGCTCTTGTCTATTATTGCATTCATTTTTTATGTAAATATGTTCAGTTATGACATTATGCAACCGTACACTTTGGTACGGCCAATACACCAGGGGCTTAAGTACCCCATAATATGGTGTGAGAAGTCTGAACACTCTCACGAGTGCGGCACCCCGAACTTATAGCATTATATGCATCGGCTCCGAATCATATCTTGGGTCAATAGTTGGGTTTGCCCGGCTCCCATGTTTTGGTACCTTATGTTCTGCTATATCGGCTAAGGTAGGGCTGGGAGAACTACTGCGATTGTGCCCCAATTGAGTTGGGTTAAGCACCTCAGTAGAAAGCTAAAACTGACCGTCATGATAGGGCGAGAGCCGGTCGCTGTTCGAGAGGTTTTCGAGTCCCTAAAGACTTATGCCGCTTAGAGCGAGGAGCTGGCTTTGTCCGGCCTAGGCGTGGATAGCGCCCCGAACTCGGTCTTTCGAATACTAGGGGCTTCGCCGAAATTTAAAATTATAGAATTCTATGGCTAAGTGAGAGTGATAAAGCATTATAGTCTGATTGCCATGTTCGTTGTGTTGTGCACCTCCCTCGAAGGACCCAAGAATGGGAACAAGAGCGCTCAGGTTTATCCCGAACACCCCAGCACTCGTGGCATGGGGGTAGAAGCCAACGACTCGCCATCTCTCAGATTTAATAAACGGCCGCACATAAGGTAATATTTTAAATTCAAAAAGTGTTGCTTAGCGCATATGAACAAGTTTTCAGTGCACAGGATAACACGAGCGAGTTTACTCAAAAATTACATCCTTGGAACACTCATTCGCCACAAGGCAGGCACCCTTCAGGACGCCCTCATAATACAACTCGGGCTTGCGATGCTCCTTCCCCTCCGGTGGCCCATCTGTCACCAGCTTCTCAGCATCCATCTTGCCCTAGTGTACTTTAACACAGGCAAGGGCCCTACGTTGCCTTCGATGCATATGGAGCGCTTGATGATTTCAAGCCATGGACAGGCATCCACCAGTCGCCTCACCAGCCCAAAGTAGCTCCCAGGCAGAACCTCCCCAGGCCACGGCTGGCCTATAAGGCCCTTCATGGCCTGTTCGGCTACCTTATGGAGCTCGACCAGCTGCTTCAGCTGGTCGCTCAAGGGCACCGGGTGTCCGGCCTCTACATACTGGGACCATAACACCTTCTCTGTCGAGCTCCCTTCCTTGCCTCTGTAGAATGCGGCAGCTTCGGACACACTGCAGGGCAGATCTGCGAATGCTCCTGGAGAGCTCCGGACTCGGGTAAGTAACAAGTAATTCACATTCACGTGCTTGCTTTGCATAAAGAATGCCTTACCCACTGCTATCTTCTTCATCGCCTCAATTTCCTGGAGGGCTTTTTGGGCTTCGGCCTTGGCAGATTTGGCACTCTCAAGGGCCGAGGCAAGCTCGAACTCTCGAATCTTGGAGTCAAGCTCCAAACTCTCGTGTTTTTTCACAAGAGCGTGGAGCTCTTGCTGCATCGCCGCCACCCGCGCCTCCTGCTTTTCTCGCTCGGCGCGCTCCATGGCCACATTGTCTTCGGCCTTGGACGGCGCTTCCTTCAGGGTCACCACCTCGGTTGTGGCCCCTGTAATACTCACGTTGGTCCTGTCATTATTTGCAACCAGATCTTTTTTTATATACTTACATAAGGTATTACTTACCTTCCTTGTCCTCGAGCTGCTTCTTGGCAAGGCCGAGCTCGTTCTCGAACCGCTCGAGGCTCTGCTTCAATGCACCGACCTCCGCAGTCGGTGCGGCAGAGGTCAGCAGCGCAGCTTGCATTCCCATATTGACATACTTATGTTAGACTCCTGCGTATATCTTTTTAGATCCTCAGTCCGGCTTTTCTTTCCGAACACCAAACTGAGCATCAGGGGCTACTGTCTATGCAGTAATATTTTTACATGTCTTAAATACATACCTCAAAGCCTGTTAGAAGGCTGGCACAGGCTTCTGTCAGCCCGCTTTTGGCGGACTGAACCTTCTGGATCACCGCACTCATAATAGTGCGGTGTTCCTCGTCGATGGAAGCGCCGTTAAGCACCTCCATCAAATTATCTGGTGCCTCCGGTTGGACGGAGGTCACCGGCGTTGTAGGCTTACCCTTCTTACGAGGGGGCCGCCTGCCGGACTCCGAAACCACTGAAGGTTCCGGTGCGGTGTGCGGCCCAGGGCCAGACTTAGAGCCCTTTGGGGTTTTATCCCCTTTGCGCCTGGAGTCCGGAAGGTCGCCTTGCGGCGCCTCCGGGGCTACCTCCTCTTGGCTTGGCCCCTTTTGGGACTCCACCTCGGCATCATTCATGGGCGAGGGGAGGTAGCAGTCGGGAGTGAAAGATTATTCACATCCGACGAATCCAGGGATCCGCTCGACGAAGCATCGAGCCGGGCCTTGGGTGGACTGCATGATTATGTTCGGTGTTAGAACATATTGTGCAATAAAGGAACACCATGAGTTATTCTGGTATCCGGATACTTACGATTTTGCCAAGGGCTTGGCCCTGGATGGACACTCCTCTTCGCCGTCGTCGGTGTTGGTGGAGTTGTCCGGGAGAAGGGTCTTTCCCTTCTTGGACCCTCCGACCCCCCTAGTTGGGGTGGCCTTCCTCTTCTTTCCTCCCCCTGTTGGAGGGGGAGAGGCCTCTTCTTCCTCCTCCTTGTCTTCGGGGGAGGAGTGCGCTTCGGAGTCGTCGGGTGATGAATCCAACACCACCAGGTGTCGGGAGCTCTTTCGAGTTCTTGTGGCCTTCTTCTTGGCCTTCTTCTATGGCACCACGTGAGGTGCCGGGACCAGCAGCTTCGCCAAGCGGGCATCTGCTGGGCCTTCGGGCAAAGGAGCCGGACAGTCGATCTGTCCGGACTTCTTCTGCCAGTCCTGTTAAAGGAATGGGAGCTTAGATCCCGCATAGAGTCAAACTATGAAAAACAAGTATCCTGTAATGGGTAAAACAAGCTTACCGCGCTGGCTTGGCGCTTCGCGCAGAATCCGCGATCCTCGGTAATGGGAGGGGGAACCTCGGTGCCCTTGAATAGCACCTTCCAGGCATCTTCGTGCGTTGTGTCAAAGAGCCTGGACAAAGTTTGGTGCTGGGCCGGGTCGAACTCCCACAAGTTAAAAGCCCATCGTTGACACGGGAGGATCCGGCGGAAGAGCATGACCTGGACAACAGTGACAAGTTTAACCTTCTTGTCAATCAGGTCTTTGACGCAGGTTTGGAGTCTGGTCAGCTCTCCCAAATTACCCCACGACAGGCCCATCTCTTTCCAGGAGGTGAGCCGTGTGGGGATGCCAGATCGGAATTCAGGGGCCACTGCCCATTCAGGGTCACGCGGCTCGGTGATGTGGAACCACCCCGATTGCCACCCTTTGATGGTTTCCACAAAGAAGCCCTCGAGCCAGATGACGTTGCGCATCTTGCCCACCATGGCGCCTCCGCACTCCGCCTGCTGGCCACCCACTACCTTCGGCTTGACATTGAAGATCTTCAGCCATAAGCCGAAGTGGGGCTTGATGCGGAGGAAGACCTCGCACATGATGATAAATGCCGAGATGTTGAGGATGAAGTTCGGGGCCAGATTGTGGAAATCCAGGCCATAGTAGAACATGAGCCCCCGGACAAATGGGTGGAGTGGGAAGCCTAGTCCATGTAGGAAATGGGGGAGGAACACCACCCTCTCATGGGGCCTGGTGCCGGGGGCGATGCTGATTCCCGCCAACACCTATGGGGACAGGGCCCCTTTCGGTTCGGTGGGGGCGGAGAGCGCGCAAAGAGCGGATCTAGGCAGTGCACGCGGGGCGATTTTTTACCCAGCTTCGGGCCGCACGGATGCGTAAAACCCTGCTGCTGCTTGTTTGTGTATATTAGATTCTTGCTCAGGAGCGATGGACGCTGCCGGACTGAGCGTGAGAGTGTTCTTCTGTGTTCCCGAAATGCGGAACCCCTTCTACGTTGCGCTTGGGCCTCCTTTTATACTCAAGGGGTCACCGACAGGGGGCAACGCAGACAAGAAGGGTAAAAATGGAAAAAAGGATGTGGTAGGTATTGCTACCGCTACTGTGGATACAGTGCACCCTACCTAACTCTGACGGCAGGGGACAAGGGCATTAAATGCCTGTCTGAGTCTCCTAAACAGTGCAAAAGGTGACCGTTAGGAGTGCCACCGTTTGCCACGATGGGCTTCTCTTCATCTCCGCTTGCCACCACGTACCCCTAGCTGCACGGCCTCCCGCCACGTGCGCTCTGGGAGAGTCCCAGAGCGGCACGTTAGCAGGTGAGCTGGAGCGCAGGCACGCAGTGGGAGTTTCCCGCGGCAAGCTCCTTGCTGCGGCCGTCGTCTTGTCGCGTCCGGAAGCTTGTCGCTCGCCGGATCTTGCCGGGACGCAGGGCGCGTCGTGGCAAGCTTTCTTGGTATGTCTTGAGTGGCCTTCCCGGCAAGCTCCTCTTGCCGGGGTCTCGTCTCTTCCCGGTAAGCTCCCCTTGCCGGGGCCTTGGTTGGCCTTCCCGACAAGCTCCTCTTGCCGGGGCCTTGGCTTGAGTACTTTGTTCTTGAATGGTCTTTAAGGGAACCCCGGAGGGTCCTGGCGGTCACCCGGCAAGCCTTGCCGCGGGGCGCTGCAACTGCCCGTGCACGAGTTCGGGGTAATAGGGTACCCCTACTCTAGTACACCGACAGGAGCCCCCGGGCCTGGGCCATACACGGTGCCGAGCGCTGTTGGGCCAGGCCCAAAACAGTGCATGGGCACGCGCGGCCTAGGTCACGCCGAATCTAACTCCGCCCCCACCGCGCATGCCCAGAACGGCACGTGTCAAACGCGGCGTCGTGGGAGAGATCATGGGAGTTTGTTCACTTGGGAGGCCGAAACGTCCGCCCCGTCCCTCTTTACAAGCAGGGGAAACAGGGGCACTTCCTCCGTCTTCGCCATTCGCTGTTGCAATCTCAGAAGCCTCCGCCGCCCCCCTCCGCTTCCAAAATCGAAAGAGAGCAGCGCTCCGCTCCCGTTGCCGCCGCCACCACCAGCGTCGTCGATCTCCCCCACCGCCTCCGCCATGCCTCCGAAGCCTGGGAAGGGGAAGGCCACGAAGGCCGCGACCGCGAAAGCTGTGAAGTCGACCGAAGCGCAGCGGCTTGAGGCGCTGCGGAAGGAGCGGGCCACCTTCCCCCCCGAGCTCTCCGCGGAGGAGCTGAGGGAGTGGTACTATCTCTTCTGGTCGACGGAGACGCGGGCACATCCGCGCACAAAGGTACTCTCCGCCGTCGCCTCCGTCTTCCTGCTCCGTTTGCGCGCGTGATGGAAGTGGAGCCGCCCGAGACGCTGAGGCTGCACATGTGGGGCTGTGGGATCAGCGGCACGCGAGTCCGCGTTGCATTCCCAGCCCCTAATGTGATGTATCTTGATCGAGGGTGGAAGACGTTCGCCCGCATCCACATCTTGACGGAGGGGTTTACCCTCCATTTTAAGTTGATGGAGGGTGATCTCCTCTCCGTCACGGCCTTCGGGTGCTTCGGCACTCGGTCGAAGTGCTGCGTGGACAGCTCCTCCGACAGCGAAGGCTCCTCCTCGAGCGAGAGCGACGAGGAGGGGAGCGACAACGACAATGAGGGTAGCGGGCGGCGGAGTAGCGGGTCCGACTAGGCGTCGGGCGTCGCCTTGCGCGGCACCGGCGACCCCATCATCTGCGTCGCCGGCTTCTTGAACTCGCCGGGGTCGTCTCCTTGGGCGGCTGGCGTAGGGAGGCTGCGGAAGGGGAAGAGTGCGGGCGACAAGGCCGTCAAGCCGGAGTACGAGGGCGTGGTGCCTTCGACAGCGTGCTGACGTCCCGTCGCCCCGTCTTCGAGCCCCGCTTCCGGCGTCGCCGTCGCCGTTCAGCCTTCGGACGGCCCCCGGGATGTTCACTTGGTGTCTTCTGGCACCCGTAGCTCGCCTAGGCACTCCTTTTGCCCTTTTCGCCTCCTTGACCTGCCTCCTGAAAAGGGGGACAGGAAAGGGATTATGGGCATCTTATCTTTTTAGTTTGTAAGCCTTTGGGCCTTAGCTGTACCTAGAACTTGTAATCCGCTCTTTCATGTTTTTCATCCTCTATGGACTGTACCTGAGTGGGATGTTTTTAATGAAAAGGGAATGTTTGCCGGGTTATTTGTCTCGCGAGTTAAACCCACGCCAAGGAACAAATCCTTGGTATCCCTCAGACAGACAATTTTTCTCCGGCAACAGACCCTGCCGCCTTCCCACGTCGCTCGACCTTTCTCACGCTTTTGACGGAGATAGGAAGGAGGTGGTGCGCTATCCTCGTTCCATCCCTTTGCTGCCGCGACTACGACCAATCTTGGCCCCGAGGTCGGGCCCCAGGGCCTAGAGTCGGGGGAGCACGGCAGTTTCCGGGGAGGAACGTGGGTTTGCTTTCCCCAGTCCATAAGAGGATGCATGATGAGGGACGAAAAAAACTTATCTGATAGCGCAGCCCCCGGCAACTCTGATTTACCATGGACGATTCTTGGCACTCATAGCCCCCAGCGATACTGTCCTGCCGGGAAGGCTTGTATCTTCAGCAGAGAACTTTGACGTTCTCGATGCCGGCTTCCAGCAAGCTGGTTGCCAGGAAGACTTTTATCTTCAGCAGAGAACTTTGACGTTCTCGATGCCGGCTTCCGGCAAGCTGGTTGCCAGGAAGACTTTTATCTTCAGCAGAGAACTTTGACGTTCTCGATGCCGGCTTCCGGCAAGCTGGTTGCCAGGAAGACTTTTATCTTCAGCAGAGAACTTTGACGTTCTCGATGCCGGCTTCCGGCAAGCTGGTTGCCGGGAAGACTTTTATCTTCAGCAGAGAACTTTGACGTTCTCGATGCCGGCTTCCGGCAAGCTGGTTGCCAGGAAGACTTTTATCTTCAGCAGAGAACTTTGACGTTCTCGATGCCGGCTTCCGGCAAGCTGGTTGCCGGGAAGACTTTTATCTTCAGCAGAGAACTTTGACGTTCTCGATGCCGGCTTCCGGCAAGCTGGTTGCCAGGAAGACTTTGGGCGAAGAACGTCGTCGCTCTTGACACTGGCTCCCGGCAGGATCGCTTGCCGGAAAGGCTTATGGCGAAGAACGTCATCGTTCTTGACGCCTGAGATATTGGCCCTAAGGGCGTTGCCAGCCCCCGGGCCATGACTGTGTTCAAACATAGCAAATGATTAGCATCCGAAGTGCACTCAGCTTGCTCGCAAATTTCGACTTTTGCTGCATATTCCCTATGCCTGCTGGAATGCTTTCTGGTGCGTACGATCCAGCCAATAGCGCTTGAGGGAACGGGCCCTTAGCGGCTATTCGGGAACAACGCCTCCCGGAAAGGTTTACCTTCTTGGTTCTAGCGCAACCGCACAAGTTGCCGAGCGGACTCGAGGCAATCATGGAGCGCAACTAGCCCCGAGAAGGCTCCTCGGCATACAGGTCCATGCAGAAATCTTAAGTAAATAACGCATGCTATTTTCCTGTTCAACCCCTCTTTGTACGTCCACCCTACGCTTTCTAGGGAAACTTGCCGGTGCAGGCACCCTTGCCGCGAGTGCCGAGTGCGGAACTTCAGCAGCCTGCTGGCAGGGTCGCTACTGACAAGCAATCTTGTCGTAACTAGCTGCAGCTCGCTTAAGTTGTTGATTCCCGCCAACACCTATGGGGACAGGGCCCCTTTCGGTTCGGTGGGGGGCGGAGAGCGCGCAAAGAGCGGATCGAGGCAGTGCACGCGGGGCGATTTTTTCCCAGCTTCGGGCCGCACGGATGCGTAAAACCCTACTGCTGCTTGTTTGTGTATATTAGATTCTTGCTCAGGAGCGATGGACGCTGCCGGACTGAGCGTGAGAGTGTTCTTCTGTGTTCCCGAAATGCGGAACCCCTTCTACGTTGCGCTTGGGCCTCCTTTTATACTCAAGGGGTCACCGACAGGGGGCAACGCAGACAAGAAGGGTAAAAATGGAAAAAAGATGTGGTAGGTATAGCTACCGCTACTGTGGATACAGTGCACCCTACCTATGGGGACAGGGCCCCTTTCGGTTCGGTGGGGGGCGGAGAGAGCGCAAAGAGCGGATCGAGGCAGTGCACGCGGGGCGATTTTTTACCCAGCTTCGGGCCGCACGGATGCGTAAAACCCTACTGCTGCTTGTTTGTGTATATTAGATTCTTGCTCAGGAGCGATGGACGCTGCCGGACTGAGCGTGAGAGTGTTCTTCTGTGTTCCCGAAATGCGGAACCCCTTCTACGTTGCGCTTGGGCCTCCTTTTATACTCAAGGGGTCACCGACAGGGGGCAACGCAGACAAGAAGGGTAAAAATGGAAAAAAGGATGTGGTAGGTATAGCTACCGCTACTGTGGATACAGTGCACCCTACCTAACTCTGACGGCAGGGGACAAGGGCATTAAATGCCTGTCTGAGTCTCCTAAACAGTGCAAAAGGTGACCGTTAGGAGTGCCACCGTTTGCCACGATGGGCCTCTCTTCATCTCCGCTTGCCACCACGTACCCCTAGCTGCACGGCCTCCCGCCACATGCGCTCTGGGAGAGTCCCAGAGCGACACGTTAGCAGGTGAGCTGGAGCGCAGGCACGCAGTGGGAGTTTCCCACGGCAAGCTCCTTGCCGCGGCCATCGTCTTGTCGCGTCCGGAAGCTTGTCGCTCGCCGGATCTTGCCGGGATGCAGGGGCGTCGCGGCATGCTTTCTTGGTATGTCTTGAGTGGCCTTCCCGGCAAGCTCCTCTTGCCGGGGTCTCGTCTCTTCCCGGTAAGCTCCCCTTGCCGGGGCCTTGGTTGGCCTTCCCGGCAAGCTCCTCTTGCCGGGGCCTTGGCTTGAGTACTTTGTTCTTGAATGGTCTTTAAGGGAACCCCGGAGGGTCCTGGCGGTCACCCCGCAAGCCTTGCCGCGGGGCGCTGCAACTGCCCGTGCACGAGTTCGGGGTAATAGGGTACCCCTACTCTAGTACACCGACACCTGGGGGTGGGGATGAGCTGCCCCTCGTCTGGGAGCCGGTGCGCAATGTCGTTGGACAAGTATCCGGCTTTCCTCAACTTTTTGATGTGCCCCTCCATGACGGAGGAGGCCATCCACCTGCCTCCCGCTCCGGACATGGATGGAGAAGGTTGAGGTGGGAAGTGCGGACTTGGGCGCTGGACCTCGAGTCCGCGGAAATGGATAAGCAAAGGAGGAAGAAGGCGTAGATGGAAAGTGTGGATCCTTATCCCCTTATATGGGCGGACGAAACTACGTGCCCCCATCAGCCTGATAAAACTCGCTTATCTCCCAAGCGCCATGATTAATGGCACGGTTTGGTTACCCACGCCCGTATTGATGAGAATCCCGGAATAAGGGGACACGATCTCTGCTTCGACAAGACGTGCCAAGGAAACCACCTCGCTAAACGCGCTAAGGTGGGACAGTAAAATGACTCGAATAAAGGCTTGGCCGTGGCATGATGTCACGCTGCGGAATATGTCAGCAGATTAGATTTGTACAAATATTATTCTCTCTACGGTGGTATGTGGAACTTATTTTGCAAAGCCGGACACTATCCTTGTGTTCAAAATCTTCTATGAAGTATTCGGAGGAGGAACCCGCCTTGCAATGCCGAAGACAATCTGCGCGCCGGACTCGTTATCATTGAAGCCTGGTTCAGGGGCTACTGAGGGAGTCCCGGATTAGGGGGTGTCCGGATGACCGGACTATAACCTTTGGCCGGACTCCTGGACTATGAAGATACAAGATTGAAGACTTCGTCCCGTGTCCGGATGGGACTTTCCTTGGCGTGGAAGGCAAGCTTGGTGATACGGATATGTAGATCTCCTCCCATTGTAACTGACTCTGTGTAACCCTAGCCCTCTCCTATGTCTATATAAACCGGAGGGTTTTAGTCCGTAGGACGAACAACAATCATACCATAGGCTAGCTTCTAGGGTTTAGCCTCTCTGATCTCATGGTAGATCTACTCTTGTACTACGCATGTCATCAATATTAATCAAGCAGGAGTAGGGTTTTACCTCCATCGAGAGGGCCCGAACCTGGGTAAAAACATCATGTCCCTTGTCTCCTGTTACCATCCGCCTAGACGCACAGTTCGGGACCCCCTACCCGAGATCCGCCGGTTTTGACACCGACATTGATAATGTGAGGTGGGCCATGCTGGAGTCCGGACCGCTTCTGGAGCCCGCTCTGACCGCCCTGGCCCCTCAAGACGCCAGCTGCCCGCCGCATGCATAGCAAGTAGTACCCGCTTATGTGGAGGAGAGAGAGGCATTGACAAAGTCAAGGAGTAACAGTGGAGACAATAGCTTTTATCAAAAATAAACAATGAATACTCGTTACTCGTCCTCTATATCGGAAAGAATACTTTCATTCACCGACATGTGGGACGTCGACCATCCTGGTCCACCTGCCATGCACAAAATTATCCTGGTCTACCACGGTCGTATCGCAGGCCCAACCTTTCCCACTGTAAGTTGTTCGGGCGAAGGAACCATCATGACTTTGTTGAATTCCGCTTCTTCAAGAAGATTTACTGTACCCGCAATACTGCTACCACACGCGAAGACTAGACGGCACTGTACCACGTCATATCACTCAAACTCACTAGGGCAAACTAGCCCACCTAGGTCGGGAGTATGTCTGTGCATTGCTATGATTTTGTGTTGTACATCTCTGTACTTTTGCTACGATTTTCCTACCCTATGAACCAAATGAGGCCTAAATGTATCCGTGTCGACTATTGTCTGATTGATCGCTAAGCCTACAATTTTAGGAGCTAGGGCTATTGGTCAAACAACGACGGATAAGTATAAGCGTACCACGAGCTCATTATCCCCAACGTTTCTCTTCGGTGAGTGTTTTGCAAGTACTATAGCTCGCACAGTAGCTAGCCTACTAACACCAAGAATCATCAAACAAGCCCTGCTGATATGATAAACAGTTCAAACTTACATCTAAGCATGCCATATATTACATCAAAAGCTGGTGAGGATACATCTGTTTCCATAACTCGGAGAGGGTTCGCATGATTCACTATCAAACAAAAGTAGCAAGTACCACCCACACAAGACAATGCACTAGCCCTAAGATGGTTTGATAACACGCATCGTTCTAGTACTTAAACACAGGGAAATGCAAACTACCCTGAAGGATCAGTGCGACCAACTATTTCTTGTCATCGATCTCTCGGGCAATGACCACAGCACGGACAGCAGCATGGGAATCGATCTCTGGGGCGATGTCCACATGACTGACCGCGACATTGGAATCGATCTCTAGGGCGATGTCCACAGGATGGACAGCGGCATCGGAATCGATCTCCAGGGCGATGCCAACAGGACGGAGTGCAACATCGAAAACGGTCTTTGGGGCTGTCATGGAGTTGTCACGGCAGATGTCCTAGTGTGAGGACTTAGTCGTGAGGCCAACGCATCTAGGTGGTAGCTTGAGAGGGGTTGTTCGGGACGAGAGACGTGGAACGGATCAACAAATAAGACAAGGATGAGAAAGCATTGGGCCCCGGGAAACATCATCCGGTAATAACCCTACATGCTGTTTCGGGCTAGGTCTCATTATCATCGTGAGGGAGTCACCGTAAACCGGATCTCCCAGTTATGTCTAACCCTTAAGATTGTCCCCCCTCTTGGGGTGCCCTGCCCCTCCTTATATATGTTGAAGGGGCGGGTTACATGTAGAGTCCAACTCGAATTAAGACTTAAAACTATTCTGACTTCTCTTCATGGGCTTCTTAACGTCTTGGGCTTCATAACCCCTGCCAACCGTGTTATGACTGTCAACCAGTTATCACTGTCTGCCAGGTTATGACTGGTGCCGGTTAATGATGAGTCTGCCGGTTTATGATGGTCTGTCGGGTTATGATTCTGTCGGGTTATGATTGACTTAACACATGCCGGGTTATCATCTAACTTAACTCCTGCCGGGTTATCATCTGACTTAACTCCTGCCGGGTTATCATCTGTCTTAACACCTGCCGATTTATCATCTGCCGGTTTACCGTCTGTCTCAACCACCTGTCTTAACTGTCAGCCGGTTTATCATCTGCCGGTTTACCAAGTCCCAGCCGGGTTATAACTCCGGCCGGGTCATACCGCGGGGTATATCCCCGACATTAGCCCCTAGTTTAATTTGGATTTATCCATGTTAAACTGGTCTTGATCATCCTTAAATCCCTGTCATTTCCTTCTTCTAGAAAATATGGGTCAATAGGCCAGCTTCATAATCAATTTACAAAAAAATATTATGAAGAAGAACTCATTTGACTCAGCTCCCAATGCTTAACGACAATATTGGTCCTTGAAATACTCATCTGATCTTCAGCCGGTTTAAGGATGTAGAACTTGATGGTTTATCATTGCCAAGATTGCCGGTTTATAAATATTGATAGCACCGGGTCATAATTGTAGTTAACATCAAGCTTGAAAATATACCTCTTATATGCCTATCACTTGTAGCGCCCAAGTCTTAAGAAGGTAACATAGTAACAGCTTAAGATTTGCTTCAATATGAATGTCACAAGCTTGAAGAAATCCAGGTTGTTCATCTCAATCACTAGTCAGAACTGAGTATTCGACATATGTAGCCCCCAAGTGCCGGGTTGTCATGCTTGCAACAACCTGGGACTTGTAATTGCCTGATGCTCATAAAAACTTCAACCAGTGTAACCCCCAAGGGCCGGGTCATTATGCAATAATGAGCAGGGACTTTGTAAATATAATCATGTAAACTTTGAACAACAACGTGTATCCCCCAAGGGCCGGCTCAGTAAGATAATATTGAGCTATGACTTGATATATACTTCAATGAAAATAACATCATATGATGTAACCCCATCATGGGGCTTGAACCCACGTCCACAAGGTTAAGAGCCTTGTGCTTTACCAACTGAGTAGTGGAGCCTTCAATATAATGGATAAAAAGCCTTGTACCTTGAATTGTTGACAGGAGCAATTGGTAGCCCCCAAGGGCCGGCTCATTACGATGTGATGAGTCGGGTCTTCAATAAGGTGAGCAAACAATGACTTTGCATTAGCCCCCAAGTGTCATGGTGCATGCTTGCAGCGACATGAGACTTGTGTATTTGATGTAATCTCAACTTAAATAATGTAGCCCCCAAGTGTCAGGTCGTAAGCCTACAGCGACTCGGGACTATTCCCTCCATTGTAGAATAAATCATATCCATTGATAAAATAGTAGCCATTGCACTGAAGCGACTTTGAAAACCTCAATCATAATATTGGTTGACCATAAAAATCCAGCCATGTTGGCTATTAAAAATTTGAATAATATAACCTGGTTTGAAAACCGATTCCTGCCATACAAACCGGTATATCCGTGCACACATGATACATGCTATGATGATGTAATACATGATGATGTATGCGTATGATCAAGAGGGTTTAAGCTATGGTTCAGATATGACCAGAGCCCCCAAGTAGTCATAATTGTGGCATTGCGCCAATCAAGAGGTGTAGCTATGGTTCAGATACGACCAAGCCCCCAAATGATTTCCCTGGTGCCCTTATGCCTATCAAGAGGTGTAACTATGGTTCGAACCCATAGCCCCCAAGTGATTTCCCTGGTGGCCTTATGCCTATCAAGAGGTGTAGCTATGGTTCGGATAGGACCAAGCCCCCAAATGATTTCCTTGGTGGCCCTTATGCCTATCAAGAGGTGTGGCTATGGTTCGAACATAGCCCCCAAGTGATATTGTGAGCTGTGCTCAAGGGATACCCATGTTTGAGCCGTGCTGTGCATCAGACTCTCTTTGACCCCTTATGATAATATTGGCTTGATAGCCGAATTACCGAAGTAACCAGAGCTGTGCTCTTTGATAATATTGATAATATTGGCTTGATAGCCGGATCAAGAGGGTATTCATAGCTATGCTCAATGAGCAGGAAGACCCCATGTGATCAATAATATGATAAGCCAATAAGGCAGGATACCCATGTTTGAACCGCGCATCATGGCAATAGGTCCTCTTCGGCAACCTTTAACTTTTTGCAAGAGATAAATTCTTCTTGAACCGAGATTTTGAACTGGATATTGAGAGCGTTAGAGCTTTGCAAGAGATAGTTTCCTCTTAAACCGGATTTGAACCAGATACTAAGGGCTTTAGCGCTGCGCGGGAGACGAGATTTCCTTTAAACCAGACTATAAAATGGAAGCATCATTGTGAGCCAGAATATTTCTGACGGCCTCTAAATTTTCATCAATATAACAGTAGCCTCCGAGACCGGGTTATCTTTCCCTTCAACATCCTGGGGCACTTGAATTTGCTGAAACTGGCAAGACTTGCTGAGTCATATCATCGTAACCCCCGAGTCTTAAGATGACTCAAGGAGTTGTCTTGAGATTCTCCGTACTTGACCATAGCAGAAGGTATATATCATTGGTGTTGATAACGCAATGTGAATCCACAGAAGGTTGAGGTAACTGCGGCCGGTTATAAATGATGCCTTATGAGCCGTGTCAGCAACTCAGCCAATGGTTCCTTCCAACTGGCTGTTTGAAGTTAACCAAACTGTAGTGGCAGCGATTTGTGCGCATGTCCATTGAGCCGTCCAGCACAGACGGCGGCTGAATGATAATTTGCCTCCAATTTGTTGGAAGAAAACCGGGCTATCCAAGCAGTGACTTGGTCACACTCAATAAATAGCTCCCGCAGACAGGTGCGGCCCGGTGTGTTGATGTAGACCAGACCGCAAGGGCGGTAGTATAAGCATTTCCGTTGAGCACGGCAGCACGGATAAATGCAGTGCCAAATGACGATGCTATGCTCTCCATATCCGTGGTATAACTCCACTTCGGCGGTGAATAATTGTCCTGATGTATTTGGATGACAGATGATCTTATCGTCTCTGCCATGATCATGGAACAAACATATTAAAGGGAGGACAATTGTTCATGGAGGAACTCAAAGTATATTGAAAAAATAAATGAGGTAGATAGCAGCTGATCTTTTCCTAGGACGAGCCAGTCATGTCCATCGTCGTATTTCCAACTGATCTGTTTTCACTTCTTCTTTTTTTCAACCGGCCACACTTATCCCTTTGTTTCCTTCTTTCTGGGCAGAGCAAGCACATGGGAAGCAAGGCTCCTGCTGGCGTCCATGCCCGTAAATTGAGGAAAGTCGTTTGTTCCATGTTAGTGTCCATGCCCGTAAATCGCCACCAGGTCACGGGTCAATTCAATTAGCCGGTTCACAGCTATCGGGGAAGGAGCAGAGCTAGAGGCCGGCGCACGCGGGCAGGTCGCGACAGAAATGATCCCCATCCGGTGTTTTATGGCGGTGAACCGCAGTGAATGCAGCAGCGGAATCAACCTGGGCGACGTCCGCGGAGTCAACGGGTGCCAACGGAGGCGGGGCCGCGATTGTCTTGGCGACTCACAGCAGCAACCAAATCTGCCCGCGAGGTGGTGCGGGCGGTTTAGAAGCAGAACTGGCGCGGCTGTTCGACCGGCGGTGTATTTGGTGATTTGGCGATTACGGCAGCAGCCGGTCATGCGGGGGCAGTACGAGCCATGCGCGCGGAAGCGGAGGTAACCCGGCGCGGTTGTGGCTGAGGCCTGCGGTGACTTGGCTACGGCCACGGAGTTGGGCGGCGCTTGCCTCATTTGCTGCAAGCAGTTCGCAGGTACCACGGCGGCGCGGGGCGCGGAGCCAGCCGCAGTGAAAAAGGATTGCGGTGGCTACTAGGCAGCACGACCGGCTCACGGCGGGCACCTCAACAGGAGAGGAGAGGCCGGCGGCAGCTCGAGTGCGGGGTTGCGCGGGGACAACCCAAGATCCTCCAGCAGTTTAGAGCGGGCGGCGTTTTAGCGCAATCTTGGTTGGCAGGCCGGAGTGGTGGGTGAAGCCGAGGAGCGACGGCTTGGGACCGCGGCAACACGCAACAGAAGGCGATGGCTCGAGGTTGTGGGTTGCCGCGGTGGTTATCATCATAGCGTGATGTAGTGGCGGGTCAAGGCACGGCGCGGTGCATGATGGTAACCCGGACGAGCAGCAAGGCGCGACGGCGACTCCGACGAACGACGAGGCACGGCGGCGACTATGACGTGAGGCTAGGCGCGTCCCGTGGTGGCCGAGGAGACCGGGTTGGTACGGGGAGACGACTAGACAGCTACTCGCAGAGCTCAGCGCCTAACGCGACGGCTCTGTGATTACTCAAGGTCGACCACGGTCGGTCGGTGAGTGGGCGAAGGTACAGACAAATGTAGTAGCAGAAGCGATTTGGCCAGGGGCAATTTCAGGTAGCAGCGACCAGCCGAGTTGATGCGCAGCTGTGGAGGCAAGCAGAGGCGGCCTTGCAATGAAGCAAGATGGCAAATAGTCTTAGCAGCTTGAAGGCGACGACGAGCGTCGGGAGCGGCAAACCGGCAAAGGCAGCTCGGTCCGTTTCAATGGGGACGGCGACTGACGTGGTGCGCTAGACCCGGCCAGACCGGCACCTCGGCAGAGGCTGTAAGCTTTGGGGTTGAGATTGGAGGCTTGGGGCCGTCCCCGTGAAGTGTTGGCGGAGTCTTGACCGCGGCGGATTTACCACAGCGGGCCACCACGGCGGGTCACCGAAGCCAGGCCGCTCGGGGGCGCCGGTTTGAAACAGTGTGACCGGGTCGTGGAGACCGCTCTAGATGCGGTCGTAAAGGTGGAGTAAGGGCACTCCGGCAGGTCAAAGGGGTGCCTCTGCGTCGGCGCTGGGTTGAAAAGGGATGGTGCGGTGGAGCTGGCAGCTCAGCCGTGGTGGAGACCCGGCGGCCATGGCCGGTTCAATGCGGCCGGCGCGGAGGAAAATCCGTGAGGCGAGCCAATGTACAGCAGCGGCTTAAGAAATCAGTTTGAAGGGGAGGAGCCTCGGGGCCGGCCACAGCAGGAGCGATGGCGAGGCCAGCTCGTGGTGGTGGAGGTAATCCGGCGAGGCAGCTCTGCCAAGGCCAGCAGAAACAGCACCGGCGGAGATCGGGAAACAGATGTGTAAACCGCCAGACGGGTCAACTGAAAAATGACGGGCCCAGCAGTGAGGCAGAGCCAGCCTGCGGGTGCGGCGAGCTTGGGTGGTTTTTATCTCTGTTTCTCATTCATAGGAGTCTTTAAAAAATTCACATCTGAGTCCTTGTCGTAGCCTTCTTTCCTTCTGCTATTTCAGCAATTTTTTCAGTCCGTATGGAGATCCGGCGTGGCACCGACGGTTCACGGTGGAAGTGATTGATGGTAGAAGCCAACAACGAAAACAATGATAATACGCCCGTGACTACTTCCTCGACGACTTGTGGTGATTATGTTGATCTTGGCGACCTGTGACTACGAACGGATCATAACCCTAATTTTCTCTTGAACCCCGGATGAGTCTCAAACCTGATTGTGTTTCTTCAAAATGATGGAATCCTTCCGCAATGATTCTTCTTCCTCCAAAAAATTGCAATCTTCTCGATCCCTGGAGAGATCCCTCTAAGAACTCAACACCACCGTGCGCTTGCCCCACAGTGGGCGCCAACTGTCGTGGAGTTGTCACGGCAGATGTCCTAGTGTGAGGACTTAGTCGTGAGGCCAACGCATATGTGTGGTAGCTTGAGATCCCACAATGATTCTTCTTCCTCCAAAAAATTGCAATCTTCTCGATCCCTGGAGAGATCCCTCTAAGAACTCAACACCACCGTGCGCTTGCCCCACAGTGGGCGCCAACTGTCGTGGAGTTGTCACGGCAGATGTCCTAGTGTGAGGACTTAGTCGTGAGGCCAACGCATATGTGTGGTAGCTTGAGATGAGTTGTTCGGGACGAGAGACGTGGAACGGATCAACAAACAAGACAAGGATTTAGACAGCTTCGGGCCCCGGGAAACATCATCCGCTAATAACCCTACATGCGGTTTGGGGCTAGGTCTCATTATCATCGTGAGGGAGTCGCTGTGAACTAGATCTCCCAGTTATGTCTAACCCTTAAGATTGTCCCCCCTCTTGGGGTGCCCTACCCCTCCTTATATATATTGAAGGGGCGGGTTACATGTAGAGTCCAACACGGATTAAGACTTAAAACTATTCTGACTTCTCTTCATGGGCTTCTTAACGTCTTGGGCTTCATACCCCTGGCAACCGAGTTATGACTGTCAACCAGTTATCGCTGTCTGCCAGGTTATGACTGGTGCCGGTTTATGATGAGTCTGCTGGTTTATGATGGTCTGCCGGGTTATGATTCTGTCGGGTTATGATTGACTTAACACCTGCCGAGTTATCATCTTACTTAACTCCTGTTGGGTTATCATCTGACTTAACTCCTGCCGGGTTATCATCTGTCTTAACACCTGCCGATTTATCATCTGCCGGTTTACCGTCTGTCTCAACCACCTGTCTTAACTGTCAGCCGGTTTATCATCTGCCGGTTTACCAAGTCCCAGCCGGGTTATAACTCCGGCCGGGTCATACAGCGAGGTATATCCCCGACAGAGGCGTTGTCCATAGGACGGGCCGTGACATCGGAATCATCAAGGACGTCCACCGACACCTGCACAACCCTAACATATTAGCAAGCACATTGCAAATAATCAAAAACCACAACTATGGTAATAAGCCATTATTTTTTACCTTGTGCAGCTCACCGGGGGATCTCATCCCGTCGGGGGCCGTCTCCTCGTCCTCGATGGGGGCCATCACCGTGCCAGGGGAATAATACTTCTCAACGGCGACTATCTCCTCAAACTCGGCCTTGAGCCTCGCATAGGTGGCCATCAGAGTTTCTGGGGTAGGCACGGTGGGGCCCTTGTTGTTCTTCCAACTTTCTTTGAGGAGTTCGTCCGCCAACGTCGTCAATTCTTTGGCCAGTGCTTGTTTCTTGGAGTTCTTCGTCTCCATCGGTTGGCCCGCCAACATGGTCAACTCGTTGGTCGGTTCTTGCTTCCTGGAGATCGCTGTCTCCAGTTGGTTGTCCGCCGGCAACTCTTTGCCTAGTGCTCCAGGATCCATCAATGAACTGACAAACAAAAAGCAATCGAAAGGAAACCACAATCGCAATGAAAACGGGAAAATAATAGGCTGTGAGAATCGGTCGGTGCTTCGCAAAAAGAAGATTCTTGGAATGAAAATATAGTAGCATAACTGATTCGCCCACCTTTCCTTTGTCGGTACAGAAGAAAAATGGGAGAAGTGAGTAGCCTGGAGTGAGGTTTTCTTCAAGAAAGGGAAGAAAGGTCTTCAATGAGCATTCCAGTGAAATGATGGTTGCTTCGTCCAGTCCAACTTGGAGGCCACCTTACCACTGCTGGTAAAGGTGTGGGTTTTGTGATACTAGGGTCGAGCGGGTGGCAAACGAGGTGTACCGTGCGTCGCAAGGATGGAGGCCAGGGGTGCTTAGACTGGGATGCTGAAGCTGGCTCTTTCAGTCACCAACATGGATGATTCAATTCATGGGACCTTTTGGTGCAGTTCACCTAAAATGAAGCAATCTCCCGTGAGCTACCAGCTTCTTCTTCATTTTTTTAAAAGGGCTCAAAAGGGCTCCAGCCCGGTTCCATTTCCATCAGAAAATGAAACCCACAGAGCTTCTTCTTCATTAGTTGCAATTTGCAAGATGCCCATGCATTGCATGGAACATCAAGATGCATTTGTATGAGTAGTTTATCTTGTGGGAGAAAAGGATGAACGAGGGAAGGCCATATTTGCAAATGTGGATAGGGTGTGGGTATCTTTTTGCCAAATTGCCATTGTTTCCTTCCTATCCGTTAGATATAAATCGGATGGCTTATAATGTAGGATGGCAGGCACACCATCATCACCAACTCTGTTTTTATAAGATTATGATATGACAGGTCATGACGGCCACACCGGAGTGACAGGTGAGTCTCGACTGTAGCACCTCGCTATGATTTGGTGGATGGCACGCGGGTCCGGATGCTTTGATGTCCCGCATGTAGATAGAGTGGCTAGTCATATAGGAGTGCTCAATATTGTGCACCGCGACCAAGGCGAAGAGGAAAACGAGAGAACTACGTACTTAATGCATGAGTTTAATTAGGGTAGTTTTGTAAAGTACGAGATACATTCCTCCAATCGCAAAATGCCTTGGTTCATGAGATTTGAGATTTGAGCCCTATAAACCGGAAGGGAGGGGGTACTGCACGCGGTGTAGTATAGTCACTTGTTGAAATCTCTAGAAAGGCAAGTGCTCCTTTCCGGTTTACAGGGCTATACTACTCCCTCTGTCTAGGTGTAAGTCATCTTACGAAAACCAAATAGTCCCAAAACACTTAGGCGCGGTGCATTAACTTCAACCTTCTTTCTTTTTTCTTGACATATCAACCAATAAGAGATGAGAGGTGTGCATGCTTTTAATGACTTGAGACTACCAAACACGACATGCAGTGGCTAGTTCATTGCATGTAATGCTATTAATTAGCAAATAAACATTGGTGACCCCAGGAGGAAACGGTGCTAAGCGCATGGACCTATGCAGAATGAGTATCAACCAATGGATGATGGAGTTTAATTGTTAAACAATTCAATGAGGGAAGCTTAGCTACAAATTCAATGACTTACTCACCTAGACAGAGGGAGTAGCAAGTACTAGTACTACTACAATAGTGGGCTCAAATAGCAAACAAGCTCTCATGCAAGAGCCTGGCTACTATATGCGTGCTCCAAGGCATCGCACCACGCGAGCGTTCGCAACTGCCATGTTCGGGTTGCGATTGGCTCTTCGCCTCTTCGAGAAGATGAACAATGATGTTACTCCTACTTCTACAGTATCGAATCCACTAATGCATGTCCGTCCACCTCGTGCGGGAGGGATAGCGTGTAGCGAAAGTTTCTACTTACTGCTCCTGCCTTTGCGTCTATGACAGGTGGGCCAAACAGGTGGTTGGCCCTCCTGTCATGCAGCTAAAGGCAGGTGCAGTTAAGGCACCGGAGCTCACTCCGTGAGGGAGAGGGCGTTGTAGTAATCAAACTTCTCGGTCTTGTACGATTTGATGCGACACATCAAAGCACTGCACTCGATATAAGTCTTTCTACACATTTCAAATGGACTACAACATACGGATGTATGTAGACATATTCTGCTTCGTATGTAGTCACTTGTTGCAATCTCTAAAAAGACTTATATTTGGAAACGTAGGGAGTACAACGCATGCATGCATGACGTGACTTTCCTTTTGATACTTGCATGTGTTGATTTGATGCACCTTGCCAAATTTTGACTATAAATTTAACTAACCAAATTTTCATGCATGTCACAAAAAATTACGGGGCTGTTTGGATTGTGACTATGTTTGTCTTATGTTGCCACATTATTTTTCCCACACTTGCCACACTTGCCTAACTTGAGTTGCTCAAATTGTTAGACACACTTTGGCTTGCCTAAGGGAATCTTGCCACAATTTTTGTGTCTATGACATGTGGGGTTCACTGCTAATAAAAAAATTCTTGTATTTGGTGTGGCTAATAAAAAAGACTTATATTTAGGAACAGAGGGGGTAGAAAATATAAATAGTAATGCATGTTGGGGCAACCCACGTTTTCGCTAATTTTAGCCGTGGGCTTGTTCACAATTTTTACGATGGGGTGGTTGTTCAATTAATGGAGGGACTTGTAGTACCAGACTTGAACGATACAAAGTGCGACCTGGCACACCGTAACACCACTTGGAAAAAGCGGGTAGCTATCTCAAAACACAATCAACAACTAAAAAACCGCGACCTGGCATGTAGTAGACAATTTTAAACGATTGTTTTGATGGAGTGAAAAAGGAAAACTACCCCACTACGTATATATAGGTCGGAGCCTCCGCGCTTGCTTGCTAGGGTTGCTCTATTCACACACTCTCATCCTCTCCAGATCTAAACAAGATAGGGGTGGTAACACTGTCTTTCTCCCTTCAAAAAACACTATCTTTCTATCCTCACCGCTGGTTACAGATCCGGACGTATCCCCCTCCGCCAGTGAAGGGCAGGAGGGGCAGCATTTAGGCCGTCGTCGACAGCGAGGGAGGAGACCCACTGCCGGCCGCACCGTTATCTCTGGCCGAGCGCCGGAACGGGAGGTCCTCCGATCCCTTCGTCGTTGCCTGTGGGCAGATCCGGCCTCCTACCGCCCACCTATCCACATCCCGACGACCTTCAGGTATATCTTCGTTCGAAACCGCCTTAGCTCTACTTCCCCAGCTCGCTACATCGCTGCATGTGCATCATTTTCTACCTCTCAGCCCCTCTCGATCGGATGGTCCAACGTCACCTATTTCTTTCTATTGTTAGAGGTAAAGCTACTTCACGGAGTCGAATCTTGTAGATTACTTGGTTCAAACAAGAAATAAAGTGGGGGTGGGGGATTTAGTATGTACTCCCTCCGTCCGGAATTACTTGTCATCAAAATGGATGTGTCTATAACTAAAATACATCTAGATACATCCATTTCAATGACAAGTATTTCCGGACGAAGGGAGTACATCGGACTTGGTACAAACAGGAAGGAAAGGGGCTGAAAGTAGTACAAACTCGTCATCCAACTGGTCTCTTGGTCGAAAAGGGAAATATAGGGGTAACGCTGTACACAGTGGTATGACCAGGACTAGATTTGCTATCCACACATAGGAGTAGGTGGCTAGAGTGAATAAAAATGGGACCAACCCAGATATGTTTCTTGGATGTTTGTTTCTCGGGGCAACAAACTATGAATCACCACTTTATGCCCCTGTTTAGGTACATGGTGTTGGACTGCTGGTGCACCCACTGTCCCATGCCCTTATACAAAATATTTAGCTGTTCTTAATATAATGTCCCGGGTAAAAATGAAGCCATGCCACTGTTATAAGCCATGACAAGTTTAGCCAAATGTTTTTGCCTGTAATTGTTTGAGACTCTGACTGTTTCCTCTGTACCTTTTTGTGCAAACAGGGATATCCAATTCACCTGGTTGTTGTTGTGACCTTTTGGTGCACTGCACAAAACTCTTTTTAAAAGAAGTGAATTTTGTGCTGTTTAACTGGAATGTCAGAATGGAACAGTTGGTTCATTTCGGTGGAACTGCACAAAGGGAGATCTGTGTTCCAATCCTCATCATCCATATTGGCACCATAACCTTCCTTTAGGTAAGAATGATATTTAATGCATGTGTTCATCTCTATTTTCCGACTGCCATGAGAAAATAATGCTATTTTTTACTAGTACACTTGTACCCCCTCACCAACAAAACCAATTCTGAACTAAAAGGCCAATCATGTACTTGGATTCTGTTGGGGAACGTAGTAATTTCAAAAAAATCCTGCGCACACGCAAGATCATGGTGATGCATAGCAACGAGAGGGGAGAGTGTGTCCACGTACCCTCGTAGACCGAAAGCGGAAGTGTTATGACAACGCGGTTGATGTAGTCGTATGTCTTCACGATCCGACCAATCCAAGCACCGAACGTACGGCACCTCCGAGTTCAGCACACGTTCAGCTCGATGACGATCCCCGGACTCCGATCCAGCAGGGTGTCGGGGATGAGTTCCGTCAGCACGACGGCTTGGTGACGATGATGATGTTCTAACGACACAGGGCTTCGCCTAAGCACCGCAACGATATGACCGAGGTGGAATATGGTGGAGGGGGGCACCGTACACGGCTAAGGAACGATCACGAAGATCAACTTGTGTTGTTGTGCCTAGAGGTGTCCCCCTGCCCCCGTATATAAAGGAGCAAGGGGGGAGGGGGCGGCCGGCCTAGGAGGGGGCGCGCCAAGGGGAGTCCTACTCCCACCAGGAGTAGGACTCCCTCCTTCCTTGTTGGAGTAGGAGAAGGGGAAAGAGGGGGAGAGGAAGAAGGAAAAGGGGGCTGCGCCCCTTGTCCAATTCGGACCAGAGGGGGGGCGCCGGCCTCCTTCCTTTTGGCCTCTCTCCTCTATTCCCGTATGGCCCAATAAGGCCCATATACTCCCCGGCGAATTCCCGTAACTCTCCGGTACTCCGAAAAATACCCGAATCACTCGGAACCTTTCCGAACTCCGAATATAGTCGTCCAATATATCGATCTTTACGTCTCGACCATTTAGAGACTCCTCGTCATGTCCCCGATCTCATCCGGGACTCCGAACTCCTTCGGTACATCAAAACTCATAATAAAACTGTCATCGAAACCTTAAGCGTGCGGACCCTTCGGGTTTGAGAACTATGTAGACATGATCTAGAACTATTTCCGGTCAATAACCAATAGCAGAACCTGGATGCTCATATTGGCTCCCACATATTCTACGAAGATCTTTATCGCTCAAACCGCATAACAACATACGTTGTTCCCTTTGTCATCGGTATGTTACTTGCCCGAGATTCGATCGTCGGTATCTCAATACCTAGTTCAATCTCGTTACTGGCAAGTCTCTTTACTAGTTCCGTAATACATCATCCCACAACTAACTAATTAGTTGTAATGCTTGCAAGTCTTATAGTGATGTGCATTATCGAGTGGGCGCATAGATACCTCTCCGACAATCGGAGTGACAAATCCTAATCTCGAAATACGCCAACCCAACATGTACCTTCGAAGACACCTGTAGAGCTCCTTTATAATCACCCAGTTACGTTGTGACGTTTGGTAGCACACAAAGTGTTCCTCCGGTAAACGGGAGTTGCATAATCTCATAGTCATAGGAACATGTATAAGTCATGAAGAAAGCAATAGCAACATACTAAACGATCAAGTGCTAAGCTAACGGAATGGGTCAAGTCAATCACATCATTCTCCTAATGATGTGATCCCGTTAATCAAATGACAACTCTTTGTCCATGGCTAGGAAACATAACCATCTTTGATAAACGAGCTAGTCAAGTAGAGGCATACTAGTGACACTTAGTTTGTCTATGTATTCACACATGTATCATGTTTCTGGTTAATACAATTCTAGCATGAATAATAAACATTTATCATGATATAAGGAAATAAATAATAACTTTATTATTGCCTCTAGGGCATATTTCCTTCAGTCTCCCAGTTGCACTAGAGTCAATAATCTAGTTCACATCGCCATGTGATCCAACACCAATATTCACATCTATATGTGATTAATACCCATAGTTCACATCGTCATGTGATCAACACCCAAAGGGTTTACTAGAGTCAATAATCTAGTTCACATCTCTATGTGATTAACACCCAAAGAGTACTAAGGTATGATCATGTTTTGCTCATGAGAGAAGTTTAGTCAACGGGTCTGTCACATTCAGAGCCATATGTATTTTGCAAATATTCTATGTCTACAATGCTCTGCACGGAGCTACTCTAGCTAATTGCTCCCACTTTCAATATGTATCCAGATTGAGACTTAGAGTCATCTGGATCGGTGTAAAAGCTTGCATCGATGTAACTCTTTACGACGAACTCTTTTATCACCTCCATAATCGAGAAACATCTCCTTAGTCCTCACTAAGGATATTCTTGATCGCTGTCCAGTGATCTACTCTTAGATCAAAATTGTATTCCTTTGCCAAACTCATAGCAAGGTATAGAATAGGTCTGGTACACAGCATGGCATACTTTTATAGAACCTATGATTGAATGCATAGGGAATGACTTTCATTCTCTTTCTATTTTCTGCCGTGGTCGGGATTTGAGTCTTACTCAATTTCATACCTTTGCAATACAGGCAAGAACTCTTTCTTTGACTGTTCCATTTTGAACTACTTCAAAATCTTGTCAAGGTATGTACTTATTGAAAATCTTATCAAGCGTCTTGATCTATCTCAATAGATCTTGATGCTCAATATGTAAGTAGTTTTACTGAGGTCTTTCTCTGAAAAACTCTTTTGAAACACTCCTTTATGCTTTGCAGAAAAATTCTACATCATTTTCGATCAACAATATGTCTTACACATATAATATTAGAAATGCTACAAAGCTCCCACTCACTTTCTTGTAAATACAGGCCTTTCCAAAAGTTTGTATAAAACCATATGCTTTGATCAACTCGTCAAAGCGTATATTCCAACTCCGAGATGCTTGTACCAGTCCATTGATGGATCGCTGGAGCTTGCACATTTTGTTAGCACCTTTAGGATTGACAAAACCTTCTGGTTGCATCATATACAACTCTTCTTTAAAGAATCCATTGAGGAATGCAGTTTTGACATCCATTTGCCAGATTTCATAAAATGTGGCAATTGCTAACATGATTCGGACAGACTTAAGCATCGATATGAGTGAGAAAAAACTCATCGTAGTCAACATCTTGAACTTTGTCAAAAACCTTTTTCGACAAATCTAGCTTTGTAGATAGTAACACTACTATCAACGTCCGTCTTCCTCTTGAAGATCCATTTATTTTCTATGGCTTGTCGATCATCGGGCAAGTCAATCAAATTCCACACTTTGTTCTCATATATGGATCCCATCTCAGATTTCATGGCCTTCAAGCCATTTCACGGAATCTGGGCTCATCATCGCTTCCTCATAGTTTGTAGGTTTGTCATGGTCTAGTAACATGACTTCCAGAATAGGATTACCGTACCACACTGGTGCGGATCGTACTCTGGAATACCTACGAGGTTATGTAGTAACTTGATTTGAAGTTTCATGATCATCATCATTAGCTTCCTCGCTAATCAGTGTAGCAATCACTGGAACTGATTTCTGTGATGAACAACTTTCCAATTTGGGAGAAGGTACAATTACCTCATCAAGTTCTACTTTCCTCCCACTCACTTCTTTCGAGAGAAACTCCTTCTCTAGAAAGGATCCATTCTTAGCAACGAATGTTTTGCCTTCAGATCTGTGATAGAAGGTGTACCCAACAGTTTCCTTTGGGTATTCTATGAAGACGCACTTTTCGAGTTGGGTTCGAGCTTATCAGGTTGAAAACCTTTTTCATATAAGCATCGCAACTCCAAACTTTAAGAAACGACAGCTTAGGTTTACTGTTAAACCATAGTTCATACGGTGTTGTCTCAACGGATTTAGATGGTGCCCTATTTAAACGTGAATGCAGCTGTCTCTAATGCATAACCCCAAAACGATAGTGGTAAACCGATAAGAGACATCATAGATCGCACCATATCTAGTAAAGTACGATTACGACGTTCGGACACACCATTACATTGTGGTGTTCCAGGTGGCGTGAGTTGCGAAACTATTTCACATTGTTTCAAATGAAGACCAAACTCGTAACTCAAATATTCGTCTCCACGATCAGATCGTAGAAATTTTATTTTTCTTGTTACGATGATTTTCCACTTCACTATGAAATTCTTTGAACTTTTCAAATGTTTCAGACTTATGTTTCATCAAGTAGATATACCCATATCTGCTCAAATCATCTGTGAAGGTCAGAAAATAACGATACACACCGCGAGCCTTAACACTCATCGGATCACATACATCAGTATGTATTATTTCCAATAAGTCAGTAGCTCGTTCCATTGTTCCGAAGAACTGAGTTTTAGTCATCTTGTCCAAAAGGCACGATTCACAAGCATCAAATGATTCATAACCAAGTGATTCTGAAAATCCATCTTTATGGAGTTTCTTCATGCGCTTTACACCGATATCACCCAAACGGCAGTGCCACAAATAAGTTGCACTATCATTATTAACTTTGCATCTTTTGGCATCAATATTGTTAATATGTGTATCACTACGATCGAGATCCAACAAACTATTTTCATTGGGTGTATGACCATCGAAGGTTTTATTCATGTAAATAGAACAACAATTATTCTTTGACTTTAAATGAATAACTGTACCGCAATAAACATGATCAAATCATATTCATGTTCAACGCAAACGCCAAATAACATTTATTTAGGTTTAACACTAATCCCGAAAGTATAGGGAGTGTGCGATGATGATCATATCAATCTTGGAACCATTTCCAATACACATCGTCACTTCACCCTCAACTAGTCTCTGTTTATTCTGTAACTCCTGTTTCGAGTCACTAACTTTTAGCAACCGAACAAGTATCAAATACTCAGGGGCTACTATAAACACTAGTAAGGTACACATCAATAACCTCTATATCAAATATACCCTTGTTCACTCTGTCATCCTTCTTATCCACCAAATATTCAGGGTATTTCCGTTTTCAGTGACCATTTCCTTTGCAGTGTAAGCACTCAGTTTCAGGCTTTGGTTTAGCTTTGGGATTCTTCGTGGGAGTGACAACTTGCTTGTCATTCTACTTGAAGTTCCCTTTCTTTCCCTTTGCCCTTTTTTTCTTGAAACTAGTGATCTTGTCAACCATCAACACTTGATGCTCTTTCTTGATTTCTAGCTTCGTCGATTTCAACATCACGAAGAGCTAGGGAATCGTTTTCGTCATCCCTTGCACACTATAGTTCATCACAAAGTTCTACTAACTTGGTGATGGTGACTAGAGAACTCTGTCAATCACTATCTTATCTGGAAGATTAACTCCCACTTGATTCAAGCAATTGTAGTACCCAGACAATCTGAGCACATGCTCACTAGTTGAGCGATTCTCCTCCATCTTTTAGCCATAGAACTTGTTGGAGACTTCATCTCTCAACTCGGGTATTTGCTTGAAATATTAACTTCAACTCCTGGAACATATCATATGGTCCATGACGTTCAAAACGTCTTTGAAGTCCCGATTCTAAGCCGTTAAGCATGGTGCACTAAACTATCAAGTAGTCATCATATTGAGCTAGCCAAACATTCATAATGTCTGCATCTGCTCTTGCAATAGGTCTGTCACCTAGCGGTGCATCAAGGACATAATTCATCTGTGCAGCAATGAGGATAAACCTCAGATCACGGACCAAGTCTGTATCATTGCTACTAACATCTTTCAACTTAGTTTTTATCTAGGAACATATAAAAACATAGGGAAGCTATAACGTGAGCTATTGATCTACAACATAATTTGCAAAATACTACCACGACTAAGTTCACGATAAATTAAAGTTCAGTTAATCATATTACTTAAGAACTCCCACTTAGACAGACATCTCTCTAGTCATCTAAGCGAGCACGTGATCCAAATCAACTAAACCATGTCCGATCATCACGTGAGATGGAGTAGTTTTCAATGGTGAACATCACTATGTTGATCATATCTACTATATGATTCACGCTCGACCTTTCGGTCTCCGTATTCCGAGGCCATATCTGTATATGCTAGGCTCGTCAAGTTTAACGTGAGTATTCCGCATGTGCAACTGTTTTGCACCCGTTGTATTTGAACGTAGAGCCTATCACACCCGATCATCACGTGGTGTCTCAGCACGAAGAACTTTCGCAACGGTGCATACTCAGGGAGAACACTTCTTGATAATTTAGTGAGAGATCATCTTAAAATGCTACCGTCAATCAAAGCAAGATAAGATGCATAAAGGATAAACATCACATGCAATCAATATAAGTGATATGATATGGCCATCATCATCTTGTGCTTGTGATCTCCATCTCCGAAGCACCGTCATGATCACCATCGTCACTGGCGCGACACCTTGATCTCCATCGTAGCATCGTTATCGTCGCGCCATCTATTGCTTCTACGACTATCGCTACCGCTTGGTGATAAAGTAAAGCAATTACAGGGCGTTTGCATTTCATATAATAAAGTGACAACCATATGGCTCCTGCCAGTTGCCGATAACTTCGGTTACAAAACATGATCATCTCATACAATAAAATATAGCATCACGTCTTGACCATATCACATCACAACATGCCCTGCAAAAACAAGTTAGACGTCCTCTACTTTGTTGTTGCAAATTTTACGTGGCTGCTACGGGCTGAGCAAGAACCGTTCTTACCTACGCATAAAAACCACAACGATAGTTCGTCAAGTTAGTGTTGTTTTAACCTTCGCAAGGACCGGGCGTAGCCACACTCGGTTCAACTAAAGTTGGAGAAACAGACACCCGCTAGTCACCTGTGTGCAAAGCACGGCGGTAAAACCAGTCTCGCGTAAGTGTACGCGTAATGTCGGTCCAGGCCGCTTCATCCAACAATACCGCCGAACCAAAGTATGCCATGCTGGTAAGCAGTATGACTTGTATCGCCCACAACTCACTTGTGTTCTACTCGTGCATATAACATCAACGCATAAAACCTAGGATCGGATGCCACTGTTGGGGAACACAGTAATTTCAAAAAAATTCCTACGCACACTCAAGATCATGGTGATGCATAGCAACGAGAGGGGATAGTGTGCCCACGTACCCTTGTAGACCGAAAGCGGAAGCGTTATGACAACGCGGTTGATGTAGTCGTACGTCTTCACGATCCGACCGATCCAAGCACCGAACGTACGGCACCTCCGAGTTCAGCACACGTTCAGCTGGATGACGATCCCCGGACTCCGATCCAGCAGGGTGTCGAGGATGAGTTCCGTCAGCACGATGGCATGGTGACGATGATGATGTTCTACCGACGCAGGGCTTTGCCTAAGCACCGCAACGATATGACTGAGGTGGAATATGGTGGAGGGGGCACCGCACACGGCTAAGGAACGATCACGAAGATCAACTTGTGTTGTTGTGCCTAGAGGTGTCCCCCTGTCCCCGTATATAAAGGAGCAAGGGGGGAGGGGCGGCCAGCCTAGGAGGGGCGCGCCAAGGGGAGTCCTACTCCCACCGGGAGTAGGACTCCCTCCTTCCTTGTTGGAGTAGGAGAAGGGGAAAGAGGGGGAGAGGTAGAAGGAAAAGGGGGCTGCACCCCTTGTCCAATTCGGACCAGAGGGGGGGCGCAGGCCTCCTTCCTTTTGGCCTCTCTCCTCTATTCCCATATGGCCCAATAAGGCCCATATACTCCCCGGTGAATTCCCGTAACTCTCCGGTACTCTGAAAAATACCCGAATCACTCGGAACCTTTCCGAACTCCGAATATAGTCGTCCAATATATCGATCTTTATGTCTCGGCCATTTAGAGACTCCTCGTCATGTCTCTGATCTCATCCGGGACTCCGAACTCCTTCGGTGCATCAAAACTCATAAACTCATAATAAAACTTTCATCGAAACCTTAAGCGTGCGGACCCTTCGGGTTCGAGAACTATGTAGACATGATCTAGAACTGTTTCCGGTCAATAACCAATAGTGTAACCTGGATGCTCATATTGTCTCCCACATATTCTATGAAGATCTTTATCGGTCAGACCGCATAACAACATACGTTGTTCCCTTTGTCATTGGTATGTTACTTGCCCGAGATTCGATCGTCGGTATCTCAATACCTAGTTCAATCTCGTTACCGGCAAGTCTCTTTACTCGTTCTGAATACATCATCCCGCAACTAACTAATTAGTTGTAATGCTTGCAAGTCTTATAGTGATGTGCATTACCGAGTGGGCCCAGAGATACCTCTCCGACAATCGGAGTGACAAATCATAATCTCGAAATACGCCAACCCAACATATACCTTCGGAGACACCTGTAGAGCTCATTTATAATCACACAGTTACGTTGTGACGTTTGGTAGCACACAAAGTGTTCATCCGGTAAACGGGAGTTGCATAATCTCATAGTCATAGGAACATGTATAAGTCATGAAGAAAGCAATAGCAACATACTAAACGATCAAGTGCTAAGCTAACGGAATGGGTCAAGTCAATCACATCATTCTCCTAATGATGTGATCCCATTAATCAAATGACAACTCTTTGTCCATGGCTAGGAAACATAACCATCTTTGATAAACGAGCTAGTCAAGTAGAGGCATAGTAGTGACACTTAGTTTGTCTATGTATTCACACATGTATCATGTTTCCGGTTAATACAATTCTAGCATTAATAATAAACATTTATCATGATATAAGGAAATAAATAATAACTTTATTATTGCCTTTAGGGCATATTTCCTTCAGATTCACCAACTGGTGAGGAGAAAGGGAAACAGAGCATGAAGAGGGAGAAGAAGAAGAATAAACAGTGCCAAGGCAATCTTGCTGAAGCCAGAGGCCTCAGTCGAGGCCATTCAAGGGCTCCGGCAACGACTACCTTCCATGTGAGACGATCCTCCAGGGAGCCCTTCCACTTCTGCTGTCTCACTTAATTAATTAGGAGTACTTAAGTACCACTAATTTATTGGTGCCTAATTTTCCCGTCGGAGTTAAACAAATCTTTAGTAGGACCCTATGTTGAATCATGTACGTGTGTATGTTTGTATATGGAGGTGAATCGTGTGGTGGAGCAGGGAGGGAATATTATTAGTGTCATGACATAATAGTGCTATTTTTTTACATGTCAATTTATTGCCATTGGTTCAATGAGGCAATGTTTTGCATATTGTCCATCATGAATTTGATGCTACTGTTAGAGTAATATGCTAATGTCTTACTATCCTTTCTCACTAAGCTAATGATGGTTTCACCTTGTTCCTACTTGCGCAAACAGGGGTCATGTTGTGCCAATCATACATTTTAGTGGAACTACACAAGACAATACAATGAATTGTATCCCAGCCAGTGCTTTAACTCTGCTGGAGGTTCTTGATAATCTTTCGATATAATCTCAGCACTAGTAAACAAGAGTGATTTCAACCATACATTTGAAGTGCACAAAAATATGTACTATTGAGTGATTCCAGTGAGTGCTTTATCATCTCTTATGGGACTACATGAATAAGCTTTTTTTTCTCAGGTCGTTACGGGCCTAAGGCCTTCATCCATATTAGTTTGTTGTCATCTCTATTTGTATCGTGCTACTGTCATCGGAAACTCCTTTATCTTTGCACGTTAAAGTTTTGCAACCTATGATAAATGGAAATTATCTGAGTGTTGAGTTAATTGGCACTGATTAAATAAACTAATACCTCTCTTTAAGCAAGACTACTATGTTGCTAACTTTACCCATTAAGATAATGAGGGTGCTTCTATTTGTTAGTGTATCTTTCATCAACTAGTCCCACTATTACAGTAATCTCACTCTCTCAATATATGTGCCAACAGGGATGCTCGATTTTGGTGGAACTGCACAAAGACTTTGGGTGCTTCATTGCCTCGACAGCTTCCGATTTTATAAAGGAGTAACTTGGAGCCTGAACTCGCAGGCAAATCATTGCATTGGGTGATTTCAGTAGAACTGCACAAAATGATCAGATGGACAAATACTTATGATGCTGCTATGTACTCCAAAGTTCACTCAGACAAGCATCGATGTTGACAAGAAGTGCCTATATTCACTTGAGTATCAACCGGCGTCAACCAGTTGTCAAACTCCCAAGTATTAGGAGAGTGAACGCCAAAAATATGCTTGGCGCATAGCCCAGAAGAACACAGTCCAGTCTTTGGTCCCAACTTGTGCCTTTTGGTTATTGGCAGATATGGTAGCGAACTGTATGTCATGGAGTCTAAAGATTCTAGACAAGCTGGTTGACGTGTATATTCATCTGGCACTTAATCAGTCTGCATGCCAGGGATGCTCCATTTTAGTTGAACTGCACAAAAAATTTGGGTGGTTCATTTTCTCAACCGCCTCCTTTCTCGTCTACAATGTAGAATTTTGGCGAGCTACGGGACCAAGATGAGCCAGTAAACTAGTTGGATGAAAGTAGTGGCCAAGTTGCTCAAACCTCGCTCGGCACGAGGCCACTATTTGAGGATAAACCTACAAGCAAAGTTCAGATTGTCTGTGTTGCCTCTTATGTACTCGAAAGTTTACTCGTACAAGAATTAATTTTAGCAAGAAGTACCTCCGACTGAACACCATTTACCAGTCTGTACCCTAGGTAATTAAAGTTTGTCCATGGATCATATTGGCTGTGATCTCAATCATTTGGATGCATAAACATACTGAACATGTGTATATCTGAATCTTTTTGTGAATTATGTATGAATATTGTCGTGTGATCTATCAATCATTTGGATGCATAGATATGATGAGCTTGTATATATATGAATCTTTTGAGTTGTTGATAGTGAATGTTGGCTATGAATATGAACGTGTCCTGTGAACCTGAGTTTGATACGAATGTTTACCTTTTCTGTTGTATTGGTGTGTGAACTTGTTAGTATGCCTACTGTGGGGTATGTGACGTGTGGGTGTCAACAGCACACCTTCTTCCCGAGAAGAATTGCACCTGCTTTGTTAGGGTAGCAACGGCGCATCAGCTCTTTTTAATCTTTTTATTACTCTATCTTCCCCTCTCCCCCGCTCAACCCCTGCCGTAATGTTTTTAGCCTCAAAACAAACATAGTACTGCGTTGTTTTTGGGGCTTGATGAAAAATCGAGTGCTGGTTTCTGTAGGTTGGCCCGCCCAGCAAATGGGCTGCTGGTCCACCACGACGGACTGGGAGGCTAAAAATACAAGTTATATGGTGGAGAGGCAAGTAAAAAAACGCTATCGAGAGCCATCCACAGAAGAAAAAAAATCTCTCCTGATGTGCTTCTTCAGTCGTGCCGCCGGCCCCTCTTTAATCTAGTTCGCTCGGGGATCTAGTATCATTTTTTCCAGAGGGCGAACAAGTATCAGCTAGGCCTAGGTTTTGTATTTTAACATGCGTAGCCCATGACATACAGAGACAGTTGTTTCAACTTATTTTTTGAGGTCCATACCGGCCTATGGGCTTCTTCTTAAAGATTGGCAGCCCAATGTATTTTTTTAATAAAATGCAGGTCTTTGTTCTGTTTATCTATATATAAGAATAATAATGTTGTGCCCAATTTATGTTTTCCCTTCTAACCACATTATATATATTTATATTATTATTATTATTGTATATTTTATAGACACTTATATATACATTATAAAAACATCCCATGTGTTATTAACTTATAAAAGTAAATGTTTAACAGAAGTTGGCAAGGAAAATCCTGGTTGTTTTTTACTCACATGCAAGGAAAATCCTGGTGATTGCGTACAAAAGCTTGTGAAGATTTTAAGGACCAATTTAATTATAATGCGCTCATTTTTATTTTGAGCAATAACTCGCTAATTTGTTAATTATATATATATATATATATAATGTGCCTCTCCGGTTTATTCTTTGATATTAATTGCTCCTTCTAACATAACATTATATATATAATGAGCCCAGCTAAATCGTGTATTTCAAGGAAGTGCAAATGGGCTGGGATTTCTTAGAAAATATAAATGGGCCTGATTGACGCAAAATTATTTGTTCACCCGGCCCAGCAAATGGACTGTACATTCTAGAAAACATGGGTTAAATATATGCCATATTTTTGCAGGCTGACATGTGGGCCAATAGGTCGAAGCCTACGCAGGGCGTTGTCAACTTGGTCAAAAAATGATTGTGACATCCACAGCCATTGGATTTATATCCAACGGACGGCATGCACCGTCAATCTCTCGTCTTCTTCCTCCAACGTCGCCGGGACCGCCTAGTCCGGCCACCGGCGGCTAGTGGCTCTACTTAGCACGCATCGCTGCGAAGCCTACCCCACCGCCGGCCAGGCTATCCCTCCACCCCTCCACACCTCCTACTATTCTCCACCGACTGCAGCCCCACGCCGCACCAGAACCATTTATAACCCTTCTCCTCCTCTCAATCTGCGACTCCACTGTCGCGTCTTCCCATCTCCGAGTCGTTCCCGTCCGGGGCCTCGCTGTCGTCCACCGCCTCGCTGCGCTCGGTGCGGCATGGTCAATAAACGAGAGTCATCGGAAGAGGACTGTACGTGGAGAGCCTGACAGCTGGGACCCATGAGGTCCATGGTCGCACGCAACGAAAGTTCCTCCTTATTAAGCTGAAAAAAATGTTTCCTCCACCTAACAGCTGGGACCCACCGGCTGTATCTTCGCAAGGAAGGAAGTGCCTCCTTGTTTTGCGAAAAAAATTATTCATCCCATTGATAGCTGGGGCCCATCAAATTTGGTGGCTAACTTGTGGGCCTACTAAGCAGACGTGTACGCAGAGCTTTGTCAACTTAATCAACAAATGATTCTAGCAGCTGGAAAGTTGGATGGTAATCCAACATCCATGCTCCTTCTTCAGCCTCTCTTCTTGCTCCTGTCTCCCGTGGGCGGCATCGCGGCTATGCTGCCGCGCATCCGAACCAGTCAAGTTTCCCACTCCTCTCCATCTGCGACTCCACTGCCCCGTCTTCCCCATCTCTAGGTCATTCCAGTCTGGGGCTTTGCCGTCGTCCACCGGCCTTGGTGCGCTCGGCACGGTGTGGTCAATGTGGTCAACAACCGAGAGTCATCGGAAGATGACTGTACGTGAGAGGCTGACAGTGGGGACACAGCACGCCCATGGACGCATGCATGCAACGGAACGCGGTGTGGTCAACATGGTCAAGGAACGACTTCCATCGGAAGTGTACTGTACATGGAGAGGCTGACAGCTGGGTCCACGGCCGCAACAAGGAAGTGCCTCCTTATTACGCGGAAAATAATGATTCCTCCACCTGACAGTAGGGGCCCACTGGACGGGCCACCATATTTTGCGAAAAAAACATTTCCCCCTTGACTGCTGGGACCCACCTGACGGGCCACCATATTTCGCGAAAAATACCTTCCCCCGCTGTCAGCTCGGACCCACCGGAAGTGCCTCCTTATTAAGCAGAAAAAATGAATACTCCCCCTGCTAGCCCGCAGCCGAACGAGTGAACCCTCATACTCCTCTACGCGTGGTCATCCACTGCCGCGTCTTCCCCGGCTGCATGTCGTCCCCTTCCTAGGCCTCGCCGTCGTCCACCGTCCTGGTGCTCTCGGCGCAGCGTGGTCAACGTGGTCAAGGAACGACTTCCATCGTAAGAGTACTATACGTGGAAAGGCTGACAGCTGGGTCCACGGAGGCCGCAAGGAAGTGCCTCCTTATTACACGCAAAATAATTATTCCTCCACCTGACAGCAGGGACCCACCGTACGTGCCACCTTATTTCGCGAAAAAGCGTTTCCCCCCTGACTGCTGGGACCCACCAGCTACATCTTCGCACGCATGGAAGTGCTTCCGGGCAAAAAAAACGATTCGCCCCCTTGACTGTTAGGACCGATCAGCTACATCTTCCCAATTGCAAGGAAGTGCCTGACAGTCGGGACCCACCTGGTCGAAACGTACGTAGCATTGTCATTCTGGTCGCTAATGTGTATGTACATACTGGTCGATGTAGAGGCGCGCACGTGTTTTAGTAGAGGCGCGCACGTGTCGTAGTAGAGGCGCGCACGTAGCATGTACACGTACGTATAGTGGCCAGTGTGCAAGAAAGAAAGTACGGCCACATACGTACATACGGGCGGGGTCTCGAACGCCTACTCGCGCATACGTACGGCCAGGGCTCGTGTACATGGCTGGGTCGGAACAGAGAAACAGCGTCGTCGTCGTGTTCATGGGGAGCCAACCGGCTGGGTCGGAATGGAATGCGTCATCGTGTTCATCGGGAGGGATTGGACGGAACAGGCGATGGAAACGAGGCCTGGCGTACCGCACAAGGGAGGAAACGACCTTGTGTTCGATTGGCCATGTTCGAAACGGGATCCTGTTCATCAGGAGTGGTTTGGCGTACCGCAAAACGGAGGAAACGGACCTCCTACGGTCGAAACGGGGGGTCATGGTGATCGGGAGGGGTGTGGCGTACTGCAAAACGGACGAAACGGACTTGTGTTGGAGTGCTACGGTCGAAACGGGGGTCCTGTTCATCGGGAGGGGTGTGGCGTACCGCAAAACGGGACTCCACGGGATATTGTTCATCTCCATCGTCGACCTCCTCCAGCCTCCACGGGCTACTGTACATCCACCGTCGACCTCCTCCAGCCTCCACCTGCGACTGTTCATCCACGGGCTCATATTCATCCAGCCTCCACCACGCACTACTCCACCAGCTATTGTTCAACCACCCCTCTCCATGGGCTCCTGTTCAACCACCCCTCCACGGGCCACTGTTCATCCACCCCTCCACCATCTACTGTTTATCCAGCCCTCCACGGGGTCGTCCTGTTCATCTAGCCCTCCATGGGGTCCTGTTCATCCAGCCCCAACCGGCTCGATCGATCGGGGTCCTGTTCATCCAGAGGCAACGCCATAGGGTCCTGTTCATCCACCCCCACCGCTCACTGTTTATCAACCCCCCCCCCTGCAACGCTCACTGTTCATCCAAAGGCAACATCGATTGGCTTCAGTTAGCAGCAGTAGCGAAGGAATCGCTCGATCGGGTTCAGTTAACGGCCATTGATCGATCGCTCGGGTTCAGTAACACGTAGCCTGCAGTGCAATCGCTTGGGTTCAGTTAGAGCCCAATGCCTCGCTCGGGTTTAGTTAGAGCCAACGCCTCACACACACGCGCGTACGTGTATGAGAGAAACGCACATTGCTCGGCCCCCGACCACCCACCGTAACCGGGAACTCCGTGAAATTTTCCTCACCCTCGCTTCTACCATAGTTTTTTCTGTCATGGAAGACCCAAAGAATCTCATCCAGCTGCGTCTCCGGCCATCCCAGGAGGAAAAGCTCATTTTCTGTCATGATTTTTTGTCATAGAAGTAGGAGCCCACCACATCTATGATGATACCGGGTTTTGTCACAATTATCGTCATAGAAGTGTCATAAGTATGACAGGAAAAACATTCGTTCGGCCCAAAATGTCACGGATGTGTCTTTTTTTGTAGTGCACTAGCTCTTCCTCCCGTGCACCGTAGCACCGAACCCGACCCCGCCCGAACTCCAGCCGCCGCGAGGAGCTCGTTTCCGGCGAGCTCCGGTCACCCCGCGACCTGCTGCTGCCCCCATTGGATGCGCACGTTCGCCAGCTCCGTGTAGAGCTCCTTCGCCGCCCGTTTGGTCGCATGTGGCCATTTCCCGTAGCCTCCGCCGCGTTCAGCCTCGCCGGCGTCGAGTCGCCAGTGGGTTTGACCCCGCTGACCACGGGTTTGACTTCCCCTGGGTCTATGACATGTGGGGCCAGCCCCTGACTAACTCCTAGATTAGCATTTAATTAGTGTTAGGTTTAATTAGTGTTTACTAACTTAGTTAACTAAATGAGCCACTCACAAGTGGGCCCAGCCCTGTTGACTTTCTAGTCAGGGTTAGTTTAGCACTAATTAACTCAGTTAATTAAGTGAGTCACTGACCAGTGGGCCCCACTGGTCAGGTTTGACCTTGACGGAGCCTGTTGGCCTGCTGAGGTCAGCATGAACTAATGCTGACGCAGTAAACATTTTCTGGAATTAAAATAAATCATAAATGATTTATAAATTTTAGAAAATGCTCTAAACTTCTAAAAATCATAGAAATTAATGTGTAACTCCAAATGCAAGGTTTTATATATGAAAAATGATCAGAAAAATCCAATCTATCCGTCTGTACTGGTTTCATGCATGATTAAACAACTTAACCTTGTTGTTTAGATCGAAACATGATAATGCACTATTTGAGTTCATAATTTGAGTTTGGGGTTGAACCTTTGGCTCAAAATGACTCAAACCCATATGGTTTTAGTTGCATTAGCTCAACCACAACATATTCCCATGTCATGATCATGCATCATGTTGTGCATTGCATTGATTGTGTTTCCTTCTCTATTGCCAGTATTTGTCCCCTCTCGATAGACATGGTTCCGATGAGTTCAATGACACCGAGAAGAACTATACTATCTTCAGAAGTGCCGAACAAGCAAACCCCCCTTGTTCATTCCGATACAATCCCACTCTCTCGCTCCTGCCCCCTTTTATTGCATTAGGACAACAACGATTCATCTGTTACTTGCTGCGGTAGTTGAACCCCTTTTCCTCTGCATGACCTGTCATTGCCATAGTAAGTAGATGAAACCCACTAGCATGAGTAGGAGTTGCTTGATCCTTGATGTGCCTACTCATTCATGTTTGTTGTCATGCCTACTACTGCTTAGAGTTGAGTCAGGTCTGATTCATCGGGGATGAACTAGAATCGTGATGAACATGTCCTACTGTGTGTGAGCTAAGTGTGTGAACACGATTTGGTAAAGGTAGCGGTGAGAGGCCATGTAAGAGTACATGGTGGGTTGTCTCATTGAAGCCTTCCTCGGGAACTGAGTTCTGTGTTTGTGATCCATGAATAGCTACTACCACTCATTGGGATCCTTAATTGACCCCCTCGACTTATTAGCCGCCCTTGTCCTCTGTCCAGGAGTTGCAAGTAGTTTCTGGTGTTTGTAGTATGCTGGAGGCCGTGCGCAGCGCTGACCCAAGGGGTGGGCTGTGATGTGGTAGGCACGTGGCCGGGTATGCGGGCGCCCGTTTGGTGTGGCGGGACCCTGTACACATCTTTCGGGGCCGTATATGGAAACCTCGGCATGACTCCCTGTGGATGGAACCTGAATAGGTGATAAACCTGGACTACAGACTTGTGTGGTTAGTCAGGTCGTGGTCGACACCCTCGCCAGGCTTCCACTTGAAGGTTGTCGATATACATGACGTGTACATGGCGGTAAGTGGCAAGAGCATGTGTGAAGAAGTACACCACTGTAGGGTTAACATCGTCTATTTGAATAGCCGTGTCCGCAGTAAAGTACCTCTGGGTTGCCTATACAGTTCATAGACAAGTGAAAGTGGATACTCTAAAATACGCAAGATAAGCATGAGTGCTATGGATGGCGTTCTCGTAGGGAGACGGGAGTGGATCCATAGTGGTGTATTGTTATGGTGAATATGTGGACTCGTGTGCGCCACCTCAAAATAGTTACTTGCAGTCATAGTTCAGGTTAGCCACTGAGTCAAAGCTAGCTTGCTACAGTTAAACCCCACCATCCCTCTATTGGTACTGATGTGTATGTAGACAGTTCTGATGTAAGTCTTGTTGGGTACATTTGTACTCACGTTTTCTTAATTTATGTTTTGTAGATAGACTTCAGTCTCGCTAGTAGTTCTGCGTGGACTTCAACGTTTAGCTTGATACCTCAGCTATGATCTTGTGCCCTCGGTAGGATCTTGTAGATAGTCAGCCCTTTTCTTTTGTAGTTGTCTATACTCAGTCATGTTATGCTTCGGTTGTTTGTATGCTTTGAATGTTGGGTCATGAGACCCATGTTTGTAATAATTGGCTCCTCGGAGCTTATTGAATAAATACTTGAGTTGTAGAGTCATGTTGTGATGCCATGTTGTATTTGCACATATCGAGCATATTGTGTGTATGATTATTGAAATGCTTGGTATGTGTGGTATCCGATAACCTAGTTGTTTATTCTTGGTAGCCTCTCTTACCGGGAAATGTCTCCTAGTGCTTCCAGTGAGCCTTGGTAGCTTGCTACTACTCTAGAACACTTAGGTTGGCCGGCATGTGTCCTTCTTCGTTCATGTGTGTGTCCCTTTGGGGAAATGTCACGTGTTGTTCCTTTATGTCCCTATAGCTTGCTACAACTTGGGTTCATATGTTGTTCATCGACACGTTCGTTGCTGGATCATGTATGCTTATCCCTGTAAGTTAGCGCCACCTTGGGTTTACAACTAGTCATGTCGGCCCGGGTTCTTTGGCATACGGATGCTAGCAGCACTGCCATATACGTGAGCCAAAAGGCGTAAACGGTCCCGGGCTAGGTAAGGTGGCACCCGTGGGAATACCGTTCGTGAGGCTGCAAAGTGATATGATGTGTTACATGCTAGATCGGTGTGACTTAGGATCGGGGTCCTGACAGCTTTGGTATCAGAGCCTGACTGCCTGTAGGATTACCAAGCCAAACCGGTCGAAGTTGAGTCTAGAAATTCTTTAGTTATATAAAGGAATTGATTGTGGATGGGAACGTAAGGCTCTTTTTACTTCTTATACCTTATGCCTTCTGATTCGGGTCATCCTATCTTTTCTACGGGGTTAAGAAACTAGGCTTTCTCTTCTTTCTATCAGGATGACATGTTACTAATCTGTAGACTTATAAGATTGATGGATTCAAGTCTCATTTCAGTTTCATCTACCTCCGTGTGTTCACAGTTGATCTCGGAACCTTGATATTGTGATGTTGAGGGGCTATGCCACCATTTTGCCGGATGTCCAAATATTTTCGAGCAGTTATAGCTGTTATGATGTCCAAGTCATCCCAAGTTTCTAAACAATCTGATGCATCAAAATCCATTCCCTCTGGTTTCGATGTTCTTTAGGCCAGGTTAACCACACTAATCAGTGAGTTGAGGTACTTTACTACCTCGACGTATATGTTAGAACTATTATTATGACCCTAGGTGTCATAGGGGATCATCTAGTAATCTAGCCATGTTTTGTTTCTAGTGTGATGATTCTGGCCATTATTCTCAAAAGCATCCCGTGATGCCACTTAGTAGTAGGTATTCTACTCCTGGGTTTTTGAACCTGAGATTAACTCCACTTACTTCATGTTGATAGAGTTTGCTCGTTCCTTTAGGATATTAGTAACCTTTGTGATAGTTCTCGATGTCCGTGGTATACCATTCTTCCAAATACCATGAACCATTCTTGGCAGAAGTTCTTTTGAACCAAAAGATCACAATAAGAGTGCTCTTGAAGAGTTCTCCATTATTATTGTGATTCTACCAGTTCCACCTTTCAGCATGGGTTATCCGGAAGAAATGTGTTGAACTCGTTCGACATGCTAACCTATGCATCCACAACTCAAAAAACCATTTGTTCCTTTGAGTTGTCCCTCTAGTTGTATTCTGACCTTCATCTATCAATTGATAGTCAAGAGCATGTGTGCATTGGTTTCATCGGTGCCTATTATTCTTGTGGTCCGTAAAGCCATTCTAATCCGTCATGACTAGGAGAAACAAACTCCAATACCTCATCCATATTCAGGATTGGGTCAAAGCAGTTGTATTCGGCAGATCAAAAATGCAATCTAGCTTTTGGTCTGTTCTACCCTGAAGTATTACCCACTTTATGTCAGGAATGACATGAGAATTGCACCTTCCATTATGAATTATTGACGTAGTGATATTTCTCACCATCATTATTCATTCCTCGGTCTGTGTTGCCGCAACCAGAATGCCAACAAGTGAGTCATGATGTGTGAAATCTATACTCCTAGCAACTCCGTTGCTCGGTAGTTAAATGGATAATAATTTCATTCTTAGCGTGTTGGTTCTTGAATCATCAATCTAAGATAGATTGTGCTACCTAGTCCTTATTTTCGGTGCACCTTTTGGTTAATGAGTTAGGGCTATGCCAATCCCTTGCTTATTTAATCATCTCGTGTTGCCCTGAAAAGCAAGATTGTTTTCGAGCTTAATAGCATATCGGTGGTTCGTGATTTTCCGAATATCTTCTCAGAAGTATCACCAGGTTGTCACCTGACCGCTATGTTGAGCTCATGATCAATTTGGTTTTTGAAACCACCCTTTCTCCAAGAATCTGTGTTGGATACCCTGAGCTAGTTGGTTAAGCTAAACAACAACTTGGAGAGTTGGAAGATAAAAGCTTGTCCGACTCAGTTCATTCCAAAGGGATATCCTTGTATGTGTGTGTTGAAGAAAGATGATATCTTCATTGATTGATCCTCATGGTCAACTGTTGGATCTATTGTCTTACCCAAACCTTTGATTTGCTTATGGACAATCGTCAAGTCGAGTCAGAACCAACGAGGTTCGTAATGTTGTCTTACTCGTGGTTGTTTCCTCGGGCATACACCATTATATCTTTTGGGTCTGACCAATGCTATCACCTTGTTCACATAGTTATGGAATTCCATTTTTATGGAAACCTGGATGAATTGTTGCTGACTCCATCGATAACATCCTTATCTTCTCCATGATTTTGTTGAACATTAAGCTAGTGTTGGAAACTTTTGACAGCATTTCTTCATGCTAGCTCATGAAGCATATGTTTGGATGGAAGAGTGACTTCCTCTAATTCATGTGCATTTGATGTAAGTTGCCGCCGTGAATTTGAGAAAGCTTGTTTTTGCTTCCCCGGGAATCATCCCAAGTAAGTCATGCATATGTGCAAAGTATTCTGTGGTCTAGAGATTTGCAACCTTCATTCTATATGTATCCCTAGCACACTAAGCCACTGATTGACTTGTTCAAGGAAAAGAAGTCTATGCTTGGGATCTAATCCATGGACTTGCGTAAAGACTTTGATATCCTTGATGAGGGTTCCCCACCTGAACTCGGTAGTGTTTCATTGTAAGACTACCAGGTGATCACGCTTGTTTGGGACAGCGTGTTCCCATGTGTGTAGTAGAACGAGCTCATGTTTTGGGGCTTGCTACCACAGTTCATTCCTCGAGAATCTCGCAACTTCATCTCGTCAATCTGTGTTGCAAACTTTAATTTTCCTTTCTAGACTTGATGAGTCTGGAATATTCCGACACCAACCAGATCTGAATCTCAGGCAGATATGATGGTTGGAACATTTTCCCAAGAACTATAATATTGGTCTCTCTGTAACTCGGTAAAGTGGATGTCGTGGCCAACACACCAACCGGAAGACCTATTATTGTAGTATCTTGATTGAGGAAGTTGGCCACCTCCCCATAAGGATTTCGTAGGATTTACTTTCGTAGTTATTCCTTATGGATTCTTGAGCTCCCGAAGTCCGACCTTTACTTGATGTTCTAGATATCAAAGCATATCTATGAATGGGTTACGCTAGGACATCAAGGAGAACATTAGAAGTGGAGTGCTAAATGTCTCTCGATCGATAATCTAGATTTTGATTCCTTGGCCTCGCTAAGGTGAAATCTAAGAAGGTGTTATCTTCCTTTGCATCTGCATCGTCCACCACTATTCATCATGGAAGTATGTTGTGTTTCCAGGATCCTTGACACGGATATTGGTAAACCTTGATGAATGTGGAAATGCTCAAGTTCTTGAGAGCACGCGCAAGCACTAGATTCTATTGTTAGCATTAATTGGGATTTGCTCCCAGTTTTCTTCGGTTATGCTAAAACAACTCCAACAGTGGAATCACTCTCTACTATTGAGTTTTTCCCCTGTTACTAGAATCATTCCTAGCATTTGCATTTTGTTCCCATCTTGCACTACCATCGTGCCATTCTACCATGCACTACCTTTCCCGGTAATTACTGATCAGGATCATCTTCAAAGTGGTCCTACCATGGGTTCCATTCATTTCCGATGATAAGCAAAACCATCCCTTGCGTTGTCTTCAATAAGGTAATCCACATCACCCATCCTAGTCCGAGTATGTCATTCTTTCGGACTCCTTCTAATGATCGATTATGATATGCCTTAGGCTGGTGTAAAGAGTTTCAATAATCTAAATATCAAAAGTAATTCCTTTTGACACTTAAGGTAATAATTATATGAGTCACCTCCTCGAAGATGTCTCGTTATGGTATCATGGCAACTCAACTCCTCGCTACGTTGCCAACCATTCACCACCCTCTTAAGTGTGGAATTGTTGCCTACCTAGTGAACCTTTCTCATTTGTTTCACTCCATCCCTTTGGATGTATGCTTCATGTCTCAGCTCAAGAGATGGTTCAATGTCTCACTCCGTGAGTTGATCCTAAATTGTTCGATCTTCGAGAAGATTGATCCTTCTGGAGTTTTCCTTTTCCTCTCATTGTCGTGTTGATTGGAGTTCTTAGAGCAAGACATCGAGAGAAAGATGGTGATCGAATCAACGTACTTATGAAGTGCAATCTGGATCGTGAAGATTGTGTTAGTCTGCATCCCCCCTTCATCTTACCCTACGCTTGAATCTCGGGACGAGATTCTTGTTTAGTGGGGGTGAGTTGTCACATCCCTAGTTTCTGGCAAGGCTAGCTTCATGTGTGCATCATGTTTAATTTCAAATGAATATGAAATGGGGATGGCAGAAACCCAAGCACCACTTAATCCAACTAGGGTTTCCTAAAAATCTTTTTCAATGAACCTGAAATGCCCTTCTAAAATGTTCATCATTTTTGCCTTGGTCTAGAACCTCTGACAAAAATGGTTCACATTTTTCTAGGAAAACAAAGGGTCGCTGAATTAAATCATATGGTATTTGCATTTGGGCATTTAAATGCTATAAAATATTTTTAATGCCCAAATGATCATAAACTGAAATGATTTGCTGTTGGAAATATTGCTAATAGTGGCCAGAGTCAGTTGCATGATTTTTGGAAGTGCCTAGATATTTTGAGTAAAGCCCTAAAGTAACAGAAAAATAGAAAACAGAAATAAATAGGAAAGGAAAGAACCTACCTAACTTACCTGGCGGCCCAGCTGAGGCCCAGCACTGTAGCTGGCCCAGCCCAGCTGCCCCACGGTCTTCAACCTCCTGCCAGTAGGCAGGAGGGCGGGTGCTCGCCACACGCCGGGCACCTCCTGCTTGCCTGTGTGCACCCCCGATCCCCTGGACGTCCCTCGCGTCTACATGCAGCCCCCCCCCCGACCGCTCTCTCACTCTCCCTCGGCCTCCTCCCCCTCCTCTGCATCTCCCCGCACCGCACCCGAGCGTGGCCGTCACCGCCGTCCGTTGCTACCACGGCCACGGCCATCCCCGAGCCTCTCCGACGAGCCCCCGAGCTCCGCCATGCCGACCTCGTCCTCTCCGTCATCTCACGCAACCGAAAGAGCCCCGACACATCGTCCCCGACCCCTTCTTCCTTGTTCGGCCATGGAAATCACGGGCAACCTTCCGCCGCCACAAGACCCTCCCCGGCCTCACCGTTGCCTCTGCTAGATTCGTCGTGAGCCCCTGCCCCTTTCCCCTCTCATCCCTACTTTGTTTGCGCCTCGTAGCCGCCGTTTCCACCGGAGCCGCGAGCTCGGCTCCGCCGGCCATGCTACTGCCGTGTCAACAGCTGCTGCAGCTCGCAGGTGAGCACGCCAGCATGTTCACCGTGTTCCCAGTTGCCCGTAGCGCCCATCGGCACTTCCTCCCGTACACCATAGCATCGAAGCCGACCCCGCCCAAATCCGGCCGCCGTTAGGAGCTCATTTCTGGCGAGCTCCGGCCACCCCGTGACCTGCTGCTGCGCCCATTGGATGTGCGTGTTCGCCAGTTCCGCATAGAGCTCCTCCGTTGCCCGTTTGGTCGCTTGTGGTTGTTTCCCACATCCTCCGCCGCGTTCGGCCTCGCCGACGTCGAGTCGTCGGTGGGTTTGACCCCGCTGACCAGGGGTTTGACCTCCCGGGGTCTATGACATGTGGGGCCAGCCCCTAACTAACTCCTAGATTAGGATTTAATTAGTGTTAGGTTTAATTAGTGTTAACTAACTTAGTTAACTAAACGAGCTACTGACAAGTGGGCCTAGCCCTGTTGACTTTCTAGTTAGGGTTAGTTTAGCACTAATTAACTTAGTTAATTAAGTGAGTCGCTGACCAGTGAGCCCCACTGGTCAGGTTTGACCTGGATGGCGCCTGTTGACCTGCTGAGGTCAGCATGACCTAATGCTGACGCAGTAAACATTTTCTAGAATTAAAATAAATCAGAAATGATTTGTAAATTCCAGAAAATGCTCTAAACTTCTAAAACTCATAGAAATTAATCTGTAACTCCCAATGCAAAGGTTTATACATGAAAAATGTTCAAAAAAGTCCAATCTATCCATCTGTACTAGTTTCATGCATGATTAAACAACTTAACCTTGTTGTTTAGATCAAAACATGATAATGCGCTATTTAAGTTTGGGGTGGAACCTTTGGCTCAATTGACTCAAACCCATCTGGTTTTAGTTGCATTAGCTCAACCACAGCATATTGCCATGTCATGGTCATGCATCATATTGTGCACTACATTGATTGTGTTTCCTTCTTTGTTGCTGGTATTTATCCCCTCTCGATAGACGTGGTTCCGATGATGAGTTCGATGACACCGATGAAGAATTATACTATCTTCAGAAGTGTCGGGCAAGCAAACCCCCCTTGTTCATTCTGATACAATCCGACTCTCTTGCTCCTGCTCTCTGTTACTGCATTAGGACAACAATGATTCATTTGTTACTTGCTGTGGTAGTTGAACCCCTTTTCCTCTGCATGACCTGTCATTGCCACGGTAAATAGATGAAACTCACTAGCATGAGTAGGAGTTGCTTGAGCCCTGATGTGCCTACTCATTCATGTTTGTTATCATGCCTACTACTGCTTAGAGTTGAGTGAGGTCTGATTCATCGAGGATGAATTGGAATGGTGATGAACATGTCCTACTATGTGTGAGCTAAGTGTGTGAACACAATTTGGTAAAGGTAGCAGTGGGAGGCCATGTAGGAGTACATGGTTGGTTGTCTCATTGAAGCAGTCCTCAGGAACTGAGTTCCGTGTTTATGATCCATGAACAGCTACTACCACTCATTGGGATCCTTAATTGACAATCTCGACTTATTAGCCACCCTTGTCCTCTGTCTAGGAGTTGCGAGTAGTTTTTGGTGTTTGTAGTATGCTGGAGGTCATGCGCAGCGCTGACCCGAGGGGTGGACTGTGATGCGGTAGGGACGTGGCCAGGTATGCGGGCGCCCGTTTGGTGTTGCGGAACCCTGTACACATTGTTCGGGGCCGTATGTGGAAACCTCGGCCGGACACCCTGCGGATGGAACCTGAATAGGCGATAAACCTGGACTGGAGACTTGTGTGGTTAGTCAGGTCGTGGCCGACACCCTTGCCAGGCTTCCGCTTGAAGGTTGCCGAGATACATGACTCATACATGGCGATAAGTGGAGAGAGCGTGTGTGAAGAAGTACACCCCTGTAGGGTTAACATCATCTATTCGAATAGCCGCGTCCACGGTAAAGGACCTCTGGGTTGCCTATACAGTTCATAGACAAGTGAAAGTGGATACTCTAAAATACGCAAGATAAGCGTGAGTGCTATGGATGGCTAGGGAGACGGGAGCGGATCCATAGTGATGTATTGTTATGATGAATATGTGGACTCATGTGTGACACCGCAAAAGAGTTACTTGCAGTCGTAGTTCAGGTTAGCCACTGAGTCAAAGCTGGCTTGCTGCAGTTAAACCCCACCATCCCTTTGTTGATACTGATGCATATGTAGATAGTTCTGATGTAAGTCTTGCTGGTTACATTCGTACTCACGTTTGCTTAATTTATGTTTTGCAGAGAGACTTCAGTCTCGCTAGTAGTTCTGCATGGACTTTGACATTTAGCTTGATACCTCATCTACGATCTTGTGCCCTCGGCAGGATCTTGTAGATAGTCAGGCTTCTCATCCCGTTTCTTTTGTAGTTATTTATACTCAGACATGTTATGCTTCTGTTGTTTGTATGCTCTGAATGTTGGGTCATGAGACCCATGTTTGTAATACTTGGCTCCTCGGAGCTTATTGAATAAATACTTGAGTTGTAGAATCATGTTGTGATGCCATGTTGTATTTGCACATATCGAGCATATTGTGTGTATGATTATTGAAATGCTTGGTATGTGTGGGATACGACACCTAGTTGTTTATTCTTGGTAGCCTCTCTTATCAGGAAATGTTTCCTAATGCTTCCACTGAGCCTTGGTAGCTTGCTACTACTCCGGAACACCTAGGTTGGCCGGCATGTGTCCTTCTTCGTTCATGTGTCTGTCCCTTCGAGGAAATGTCACATGTTGTTCCTTTAAGTCCCTGTAGCTTGATACGACTTGGGTTCATACGTTGTTCATTGACACGTTCGTTACTGGGTCATGTATGTCTGTCCCTGTAAGTTAGCGCCACCTTGGGTTTACAACTAGTCATGTCGGCCAGGGTTCTTTATCATATGGATGCTAGCGGCACTGTCATATACGTGAGCCAAAAGGCGCAAACGGTCCCAGGCCAGGTAAGGTGGCACCCGCGGGAATACCGTGCGTGAGGCCGCAAAGTGATATGATGTGTTACATGCTAGATCGGTGTGACTTAGGATCGGGGTCCTGACAAAAATGCCATGGCACTCCATATGCATGTGTCCATGCCGTGAGACCAATATGTTTGAAAATTCCTTTTAATTTGCTGCACATCGAATTAACTCGCACACAAATACACAAATATTATTTTTCAAACCATTATGGTTAGCCGTTGCATGTAGATGTAGTTCAAATTTGAATTATGGTCATTAAATGGCTAGAGAATCACTTAAATGTCTTCCGAAGGTCAACTGACCCCTGAAATTTTCCAAATTTTCACATGACAGTTGTATTTGTGCATGTTACACGTAGAAAAATTTTGAAGGCCGTAAGAGGAAGCTATCTCCCATTCATCATCAAATTTCATTGTTCCCTCTCGGAACCACGAGCATCTAGTGAGTTGCTCCGGAGCGTGAGGGGTGTGTGTGTCCAAACTTTCGTCAAACATGCCAAATTTTTTACCACATCATCTTGGTGGCCTGACATTACATCAACCAAGGTTTCTTGTGTTTCTGATCTTTTTTCATTTTTTTGGAATTTAAATGCCATGGCACTCCATGCTTAATTGTGTCATAGCCGTTAGACCAATATGTTTGAAAATTTCTTCCAATTTACTGCACATGGAATTAAATCGCACAAAAGTACACAAAATATGACTTTTAAACCATTATGGTTAGCTGTTGCATATACATGTAGTTCAAATTTCAATTACGGTCATTAAATGGCTAGAAAATCAATTAAATTTGACATGACATTTGTATTAGTACTACAAATTTTCTCGTATATTTAAAACACCATCCGTTGCCACTTTACTCCATATTCGTCCTTCACAACTAATAAAAATATCTACAACATCACACACAGTTGTTTTGTAGGAATCGTTTGCGATGAAAATTTCTGGTTCTATTTAACTCTTCCTCCTTAAGCTTCGCCGGCTCGTCTACTCCAGTGTCGGCAACCCCCTAATCCACAAATTCTGATCCCCATTCCTGCACCCCCTTCTTGCAAAGATGACGCCGTGGAAAGGCTTCGTGAAGGCCCGAACGATGGTCGCGTCCCCCCCGAGCGTCACCGCCTGCGCCAAGGGCACGGCCGCCTACGCCAAGAGTGCCGCCGCATCCGCATTGAGCGCGGCCGCTTTTGTCGAGAGGGCGTCTGCGGTAGCCGATAGGACAGCTGCAGCATCCGAGACGGATGCAGCTACTGCTGCAATGGCAGTTGCAAACATCGAGAGCACTCGAGCTGCCGTCCGTGCCGCCGATGTCGGCCTGGCCTGGGTCGAGGCCATCCACGCTAAGATATTCCAGGCCACCTCGGAATCCAGCATGCAACCCACGTCCTAAAAGGTGGCGGTGGCCATGGAGCACCTGCTTTCTCGTGAGGTCGTCGAGCGGGAGCTGGAGATGCAGGAGGCGGCGAATATTGAGGAGCGCCGGGAGGAGGAGTTGCGCGTGGCCCAGGTTGAGGTAGAGAAGAGTATGTCCATCAAGGAATCGGCGGTGGAGTACCAACGTGAGCCCTGGTGTAGCCACTACTACGAGTACTACAACCTTGAGGGCGGCGCCAAGGACGAGGACGAGGATGCAGTCGACTTTAGCAGGGGGGACACGGAGTCCACTAATCGCGACATGTCGCCAGGACAAGTCATTGATGTCTTAGCTCTCACCAGCGATGCATAGGCCAGTGCGCGGCAGATTTGATAAAATTATTTGCACTTAGGCTTTGTTTTTAATGCTAGTCTTTTGTTAGAGCAATGTTTAGGTGAATTGGCTTTGTTTAATTACTAAAATTGCTCGATTCAGTAAGTCTGGTCTGTGTGTTGTACGCTCTTTTGTGTGCCCAAATTAGCAAGCGATGTTGAATTATGCAATGACGTACCAGGGGAAATTTCCACCAAAATTTGAATTATCAAACTCATCCCATGCGCGTTAAGCAGAAGAATCATTTGTGATGCACACTATCGTTCAAAGTGAATTGTGTCCGGCAGCACCGCGCGCAAAGTATCCCTCCACATTTCGAAATTTTTGGCCTACCGCTAAAATATCTACCCTCCCCCTCCCCATCCCCTTTTCTCCCCGACCACAAGTAACATTTCCCCTATTTCCCCTTCCTTCCTTCCTTCCTAAGCTATAGCCACTTCCTTGCTTGCTTCCTCGCTCTCGCCGTCTCGCATCCTACAGCCGGGGTCGCCATGGCCTTCTTCAAAGATCTCCCCAGCGGTTCCTCCTCCTCCGACTACTCCTTCAGCACCCGGGTGTGCCTCTCTTCTCTCTCTCGGGCTAAGACTTGGAATGAAGGGTTTTTACCCGGTGGTCAATTTGAGTCATTTCTTCCTCTTGTAGTTCCCTAGGACCGTCAGTTGCAACGAATGGAGCGGGGTGGCTGAAGATCTGTCTACTCATTGTCACCATCAATCTCCATGCTTCAAGCTAGTTGCATTTGAATCTGTGGACAGTGGGATGAAGTTTTTGGCATGTGCAGAGAAGCTTAGACCCTCTTTCATTGTTACAAATCATTTGTTAGATGTGATTCAGACACTGTCACGGTCCCAACCCATTCATACCACACCTTCAACCAAACACATCCTAAGACAGTTTCGCGGTTTGTACCTAGTATCTAAAAATGTTGCCATCTCATCAGCGGTGCCATTAGAAAATTATTTGGCACCGCTTCGGTAGTTTGTGGAGCCAACTTGTCCACACATCCAAGCAACCAAGCAGTAAAATACTAAATCTTTATGGCATGAAGAAACTGGGCATCAGAGCAACTAGGTGCTCCGGAGTTCGGGTCCTTGATTTTTTTTGCACTGCATCGGCTAGCCAGTGTAGGGCACTAGTGCGAGATGTAGCAATAGTTGTCTTTACACTGGTTTTGGCATACATGGTGGATGGCTTTAGTGCTATTAGCTCTATGTTACTAAATTTGTGCATGTACACACCTATTTGTATCAATTTGGTGTCATCCAAATACTGTCGCTATGTTATTGCAGTTATATTTACCTTCCTCTTAAAATGTTCAATTTTTTATTTATAGTACATGAGTAAGAACTTGTAGCATTATTGTAGTTAATTATAGCTTCCGATATTTCAGAATTTGGTTGTTGTCTCAGTAGCAAATAATTCATTTGCACATTGATCTTTTTGAGAAGATATGTCATAATTAACATATTTCTTCAGTTTTTCAAAATAAGTATTGGTGATTTTCTATGTTGCTATAAACCCATTTTCCCTACAATTGTTACTGGTCTAGTTTTAAATATTATAGGATGAACGGAAGTGTTCTTACTTGGAGTGGTTGATCAAGAGTGGCCACAGTCTTTGAAGATGTGCCTAGCAAAGCTCTAGAGCATGTATCAGGAAGAGAACAGAGGTAGGCTTAGAGATAGTGTTGTCAACGCTGAAGAATATATGAAGATGCGGGATAAAAAGAGGAAGGTGGAGAATGAGCTTAGAAATTTTAAACCAGACTTTGCTAAGATGGTGTTGGCGAAGGAGGAAGCACTTTCCCAACTGGCCAGTGCAAAACATGTTCTTACTAAACTGAAAGCAGAGGTGGATAAGGCGAGCCTGGATGATCTAAATAAGGGAAATGAATATATTGTTGTAATATTGTTCTTATGAAGTTGAACTATCTATATGTTGTACTGTGTTGTTTTCCGGTAGCTATCATACTGTGATGTTAAAATATATCTATGTGCCTGATATGGAATTGGCAAACAGTTGTTCGATATGAAATGTGAATTTGCGTAATGCTGGAATTATTAATTGTAAACTAATAAACCTGCTAAATGGGTCATGAAACTTTGCAAACGGTTCTAGAAGTAAAAGCGCTTGTGATGGATAGCCCAATGCCACACAGTTTTTGATGCGGAGCATCCCACGATCATCCCCATGGACGCATCTACATCTCCTACAACACCACTTGGACCTATGACTAGAGCACGTGCAAGAGCTCTCGAAACCGAGGTCACATCACTCCTCTCAGAACTCCCTTTCGATTCACACGAGACATGGCTACTACCTCAAATGGAGACGCTTTGCATACTCAGGTACCAAGGAGTTAGCCATGGAGAAGCTAGGAAGCAAGGAGAACCGGAAGTGGAAGACATGCGTGGAGGGGAAGAAGAAAACCGCCAAGACCCTGGCTGGCCGAACGATCCGGACGAGGGCCCAGACTATCCGGAAAGAGCCCGAACGATCCGGACCCCGGTCCGGACGATCCGGCTAACTCCCCCAACGACACCCGAAGTTGGGCCCTGAAGCCGGACCATCCGGACGCCGACCCGGATCATCCGGACATTGCCCGGACATCCAGACCCCTAGCCGGACATCCAGACCTGCACTGCCACCACCTGCGTCACCAGCTCATCTGGGCCACCACCCGGATCATCCGGACAGAGCCCGGATCATCTGGCTCCTCACCCGGATCATCCGGACCCCGCCTGCGTGCGCGTGTTGGGCTGAGGCCCATGTACCCCTTCGCCCTCCTAGCATATATAAAGGACTCCTCCTCCCCTCTTCTAGACTCAGCATTGGATTAGCTCATACTTTGAGATAGAGCTTTGCTCATCCATCCGGATCTACTCCACCGCGAGGGACCGACGCCTCTTCGAAGAAGATCCACTTGGATACAAGACCTCCATCCAGAGAAGGCCATCATCAAGACCTGCTCACGGATAAGAACCGGTTACCCTTTGTAACGTCCCTTGTTGGATTTGGATCTTGTATCACTTTGTGTCTCGATGATCTAGCGCATGTGTGACCATATTCTCGTTGGTTGAGTGTTTCTCTTGTTTTTCCCCGTGATTTCCCTCGTTCCCCTCCACATGTTCTTCGTGTTCTTCATAGGGATCTGCTCCAAACGTGAAAGATCGGCCTCTAGGGTTCTACCCTACATCATCTTGGTATCATGAGCCACGTTGATCACGTTTTTGGAGTCTCTACCCCATGTTTTCTAGCTTGATTTTGTTGATTTCGTCCTAAATCCGAAAATCCCCACCAAAAATAGCCCCATTTTTTGTGATTTGTTGGTTTTGATGATGTTTTGTTGATTTTGATCTGTGGATTCGTTGTGTAACTCGTGGATCTTGCCTTTCCCCACCATCTCACCCTCGAAATCCATCCAAAATCGACAAAATCTTCGAATTTTTCCCCGTTTTCGAGTTCATCCCGAGCCATCCCGTGCGCAGTTGACCTGCCCAAATCATCCGGACCCAGACCCGGATCATCCGGCTCTTGGCCCAGATCATCCGGCTTCGTCTGCCGAAACTGCATTTTCTACAGTTTTCTCCTCCACCACCTACGCCTCCGCACACCCCCACTTCGACCACCACCACCTTCACCCACCAACCCCATGACATACCCCTCCGTACCACCATTTGACTTTGGGTTTGAGAATTGGATTTGTGATTTCTTGTGTCCTATTGTGTTTCAGCTATATAGGTACGGTGCGACATCAACATCACCACCGCTCATCTTCATCGACTAGTCATCATTGCTATAGACGGTAACATTGACAACATCTTTGTCTATGCATTGCCATTGCATTGATAACCACCATAGCCTTACTTTTGCGTTTCTTACCCATCGAGACTAGCCATTGAGTATTGCCGGCAACGTGACTTGTGCACATTAGTGATCATACTCTCTATAAGCATACATACCATAACATCATGGTGCATATCTTGTTATCATCTCTTGTGTCACAAAGTTATCATCGCATACACAATTGCTACATTGGTTCGTGAAGTTTTGCATGAGAAAAGAGCTCAAAAGTGAAAGAGACAAACAAGCCTTTAAGCAAAAAGAGCAAGATAAGCAAAGAGCTTATAAGCAAGAACCGTAGCATCATACTACATTAAGATTGTCATATCCGATCATCTTGGATCATATCACCGAAATACCATACATATAGCATACTTGGGATAGAGGTCGTTGCATTTTTGCCTAGTAGGTTGTGCACAAGTTCCGTATCCGCCTATTGTGCAATCGTGCTAGCATCTCTCTAGTATTGTGCAACAAGAGCATTTTCGTGGACTCCACATTTTGGCTCATTTTTGGTTTGCACAATCCCACTTATCTATTTGTGTGTGTGTTTCCGTGTGCTGCTACTTGCTTGGTCTACTTGTTGCATTTGTGAATTTGCGAATCTTTTTCAACATATTTTAGTCAAACTAACAATTGCATCAAATTTTGTGCCACCCTTCGAACCAAGCTCCACCATAAGCTTTTACTTGTGTAGGTGTGAGAACCGACAAGAATTGGTACCAATTGTGCTATTTCATTGTCCGCATTTGAGTGATCTTGATCCATCTTCAACATCGGTCAAGATACATTTGGTATAAGTTCTTCTCTTTCTCCAGCTCACATTTTGCTTGGAATGATGGATAGGCCAAGTACTTCTACCAACCCACTCTTCATCGAGCAAGACGATGACATGTCATCAGTCGCCACCAAGAGCCACCTCTTTGGTGCACAACGAGCATTGCATCAAGAGCAACAAGCAATGACCGGCCGCATCGACAATCTCGCCACCGACTTGCGACTCTCCGAGCAACGTACAAGAGACTACTTCGACAACAAGCTCGACGCTCACAAGCAAGAGAATGATGCAAGAATGGACGAGATCCGTGCCTTGTTGGTGTACTGCCCTCCTTCCACTTCTTCATACTCAAGACGGAGCCGCTCAAGTCGACACTCCGATGACACCTTCTTAGGCTCAAGTACACCGACATTGAACACTCTTCGGCTCAAGACCGTCATGCATCTCGCAATCCTCTACACGGCAATCATTCACAAGAGCAAGTCGATGAGCAAGTACTTCATCCTCAACCACACCAAGTTGCTTTTGCACAAGCTCAAGAACGACAACGCCAATGTCACCAAGAGGAAGAGAGAGCGCGACAACATTAAGATGAACAAGACGCCGAGGCTCAACGTCTTCAACTACAACAACATGAAGCACAAGCTCTTGAGGCGCAACGTGCCCTTCAAGAATCCTGTCGAGCTATTGCCAAACGCAACCGCAATAGGTGCAATCAAGAGGAAGCACTTCGAGAAGAAATACAAGAGCGGAACTACCAACCAAGAGTGCAACGTCACATTCCCCACCCTCCTCCTCAAGCTCGACAAGCTCCTCCACAACCTCAAGTTAAACAAGAGCAAGTTGACTATGGTCATCCTCCATGCCAAGAGCAACATGAGGTTGATTATCCTCCACGTCAAGAGCGTCATCATCATCCTTGACCACAACACAATGAAGAGCAACACGACGGCAAGCTCAAGTTCACCATGCCCAAGTTCAATGGAAGCAATGATCCCAAAGAGTACCTATCATGGGCATTGAAGGTCGACAAAATCTTTCGTTTGCACAACTATGAGGAAGAGAAGAAGATCGCTATGGCATCACTTGAGTTCCAAGACTATGTGCTCATATGGTGGGAACAAGTCCTTGAGCGCCGAGAAGCAAGAGGTGAACAACCAATCACCACTTGGGCTCAAATGAAAGATGTCATGCGAGCACGTTTTGTGCCCACCTACTAAAACCGCGATCTCTTCAAGAATCTCCAACTACTCAAGCAAGGAACAAAGAGTGTTGAAGAATACTACAAGGAGATGGAGATATCCATGATTCGAGCCAATGTCATGGAAGATGATGAGCAAACTATGGCACGTTTCTTGAATGGGCTCAATCATCCCATCAAGAAGATTACCGACTTCCAACCCTACTCCAACCTCATTAAGCTTGTGCATCAAGCTACCAAGACGAAACGTCAAGTGCAAGATGACTTCAAGTACACCAAGTACTCATCCAAGACCTACGGCTTCTCCAACAACCAAGCTTCAACGACTCCTCCAACTTCTACCTCAACCAAGCCATCTACAAGCAAGGACGGCAATTCAAGTTACAAGAAAACTTCGACAACCTCAAGTCGTCCTCCTCCTACTACAAGCAACTTCAAGCCGCGTGCTTCATCATCTACTCCAACCGATGAGACCGTCAAGACAAGCTCCTTCAAGTGTTTCACTTACGGCGGCCGAGGCCACAAGTCCTTTCAATGCACAAACAAGTGCACCATGATCCTCAACAACGACGGAACCTGTGACTCCATGAGTGAAGAGGAAATGGAAGCCCTTGAGCAAGTGGCCATGCACCAACGAGTGAACAAAGATGAAGATGATCAAGTCTTTTCTGATGAGGATTCGAGCCCCGCTCTCGTTGTCTCCAAAGTCTTGACTCTTCAACATCAACAAGACGAAGACCAAAGATGCCACATCTTCCACACAAAGGCCGACATCAATGGAAGGTCCGTCAAGGTCATCATCGATGGAGGTAGTTATCACAACTTGGCAATCGAAGAACTATGCTCCAAGCTCCAATTGGTCAAGATGAAGCACCCGCACCCATACAAGGTCCAATAGCTAAGCGATTCCGGCACTATAAAAGTTGAGTATACTGTCAAGGTTTCCTTCAAAATTGGAGCATATGAAGACACTTTGGAGTGTGATGTCGTCCCGATGTATGTTTGCCACCTCCTTCTTGGTCGACCATGGCAACTTGACCGCGGCGTCATCCACAACGGGCGTACCAATCACTATAGCTTCAAGATGAAAGGGAAGGAATATGTGCTATGACCTATGTCTCCTAGTCAAATGATCGCCGACAAGCAAGCCACCCATCATGGAGAAAAGAGTGATAAATTGATCCACCCAAAAGAGATGAGAGCCACAAGCCAAAACCGAGTACCTCCACGATGAGCGACAAGAAAAACTTCGTCCTATTTGCCACCAAAAGTGAGATGAGAGAAGTGTGTGAGAACCCATCGAGTGTTATGCACTTTGTCCTTGTGTGCAAGGATGGGGAACCAAAAACTAACACCTCTCACGATCTACCTTTAGTGTTGTCATCTCTTTTGCAGGAATACCAAGATGTTTTCCCTGATGAGCTACCTCCGGGACTACCTCCACTACAAGGCATTGAGCACCGGATCGACCTCATCCCCGTAGCACCTCTACCAAAAAAAGCTCCATACCGCGTCAACCACGAAGAAACTAAGGAGATCCAACGGCAAGTACAACAACTAATCGACAACACATGTACGTGAAAGCTTAAGCCCTTGTGTCGTTCCGGTTATACTTGTGCCCAAGCAAGATGGTAGTTTTCGCATGTGCTCGGATTGTAGACCCATTAATGCTATTACCATTCGTTATAGGCATCCCATTCCTCGCCTAGATGATATGCTGGATGAACTTAGCTGTGCCACCATTTTCTCAAAAATTGATCTTAAAAGTGGCTATTATCAAATCCGCATCCAAGAAGGTGATGAATGGAAAACTGCTTTCAAAACAAACTTTGGCTTGTATGAGTGGTTGGTTATGCCTATGGGTTTATCGGAAGCTCCCGGTACTTTCATGCGTCTTATGCATTTTGTGCTTCGCCCCTACATTGGAGTGCTTGTTGTGGTTTACTTCGATGACATTCTTGTTTTTAGCAAATCCATGAAAGAGCATCTAAAGCATGTTAGGGCTATTTTGCAAACTCTTCGCACGGAACGTCTTTATGCCAACATGAAAAAGTGCACATTTGGTGTTGACAAACTTGTTTTCTTGGGTTTCGTTGTCTCTTCTAAGGGTGTCCATGCTGATGAATCTAAAATCGAAGCAATTAAAACTTGGCCCCAACCCACCAATTTGCAACAAGTGTGTAGCTTTCTTGGCCTTGCGGGTTTCTATCATCGCTTTGTGAAAGACTTTAGAACCATCACCACACCTTTGCATGCTTTGAGTAAGAAAAATGCTCCTTTTGTTTGGGGACCTTTGCAATCTACCGCTTTTGATGAGCTCAAATCTTTGCTTACTCATGCTCTTATTCTTACTTTACCCAACTTTGACAAAACTTTTGAGGTTCATTGCAATGCAAGTGGTACCGGAATTGGCAGAGTTTTGATGCAAGAAAAACGAGCCATTGCATATTTTAGTGAAAAAAATCTCCGGTGCTCAATTTAACTATCCCATCTATGACAAAGAATTGTATGCTTTAGTGCGTGTGCTACATGTTTAGGAACATTATCTTAGACCTCATGAGTTTGTCATACATACTGATCATGAAACGCTTAAGTACTTAAAAGGCCAAACTAAGTTGAACAAGCGTCATGCCAAATGGAGTGAATTTATTGAATATTTCCCCTATGTAATCAAATACATTAAGGGTAAGGAAAATGTAGTGGCGGATGCCCTTTCGCGCATATGCACGCTTGTCACTAAACTTGAGATGAATGTTGTTGGCTTTGAGCACATCAAAGACTTGTATGCAAATGATCCTTCCTTTGCCACTCCTTATGCTAAGTGTTTGATGCATACATCTTGGGAACGATATTACTTCAAGAATGATTATCTTATGAGAGATAACAAACTCTGCATTCCTGAGTCTTCTCTTCGTTTGCTCCTTTTTCAAGAGGCTCATGGAGGCGGACTCATGGGACACTTTGGACGCGACAATACATTCGCCACGCTCTCCAAGAACTACTTTTGGCCAAAGATGTTCTGCGATGTCTCACGCTTCACCAACCGATGCTCTACATGTCGCAAAGCTAAGTCTAAAGCTCAATCCCATGGTCTTTACATGCCTCTTCCTATTCCTTATCAACCTTGGGAAGACATTAGCATGGATTTTGTACTTGGTTTGCCTAGAACTCAAAATGGAAAGGATTCCGTGTTTGTTGTTGTGGACCGATTTTCTAAGATGGCACATTTCATTCCATGCAACAAGATAGACGATGCTTCACATATTTCCAATCTCTTTTGCAGGGAAATCTTGCGACTCCATGGAATACCAAAGACAATCGTCTCGGACCGTGACGTCAAGTTCTTGAGTTACTTTTGGAAGACGCTATGCGCCAAGCTCGGAATCAAGCTCTTGTTCTCTTCGGCATACCATCCTCAAACCGACGGCCAAACGGAGGTGACAAACTGTACACTCTCCACTCTACTTCGTGTGTCGATCAAGAGGAAAATCAAGGAGTGGGAGCAGTGGGAGGAGTGTCTACCCATCATCGAGTACGCCTACAACCGCGCAAGACATTCGACTACCGGCAAGTCCCCCTTCGAGGTCGTCTACGGCTTCAACCCGTTGTCCCCATGGGACATTCTACCTCTTCCACTACAAGAGCGCACCAACATGGACGCGAGTGCACGAGCAAGCTACATCAAGAAGATGCATGAGGACACAAGGCACACCATAGAGCGCCAAGTACAACGACTAGCGACCAAGCTCAACATCAACAAGCAACCCATGATATTCAACATTGGAGATCTCATGTGGCTACACCTTCGCAAGGACCGCCTCCCCAACGAACGCAAGTCCAAACTTCTACCTCGCACCGATGGACCCTTCAAGGTGCTAGCACGCTACAACAACGACGCTTACAAGATCGACCTCCCAACCGACAAGTACAACGTGAGCGACATCTTCAACATCAAAGACCTTTCCCATACCATGGTGATGAAGATTTCGATCCGAGGTCGGATCTCTCCCAAGGGGGGGAGATGATGCGGAGCATCCCACGATCATCCCCATGGACGCATCTACATCTCCTACAACACCACTTGGACCTATGACTAGAGCACGTGCAAGAGCTCTCCAAACCGAGGTGGCATGACTCCTCTCACAACTCCCTTTTGATTCACACGAGACATGGCTACTACCTCAAACGGAGACGCTTTGCATACTCAGGTACCAAGGAGTTAGCCATGGAGAAGCTAGGAAGCAAGGAGAACTGGAAGCGGAAGACATGCGTGAAGACGGAGAAGAAAACTGCCAAGTCCCTGGCTGGCCGGACGATCCGGACGAGGGCCCGGACGATACGGACAGAGCCCTGACGATCCGGACCCCGGTCCAGACGATCCGGCTAACTCCCCCAACGACACCCGAAGCTAGACCCCGAAGCCGGACCATCCGGACACCGACTCGGATCATCCGGACATCCGGACCCCCAGCCGGACATCCGGGCCTGCACCGCCACCGCCTGCGTCACCAGCTCATCTGGGCCACCAACCGAATCATCGTACAGAGCCTGGATCATTCGGCTCCTCACCCAGATCATCCGGACCCCGCCTGCGTGCGTGTGTTGGGCTGAGGCCCATGTACCCCTTCTCCCCCCTAGCCTATATAAAGGACTCCTCCTCCCCTCTTCTAGACTCATCATTGGTTTAGCTCATACTTTGAGATAGAGCTTTGCTCATCCATCCGTATCTACTCCACCGTGAGGGACCGACGCCTCTTCGGAGAAGATCCACTTGGATTCAAGACCTCCATCCGGAGAAGACCATCATCAAGACCTCCTCATGGAGAAGAACCGGTTACCCTTTGTATCGTCCCTTGTTGGATTTGGATCTTGTATCACTCTGTGTCTCGATGATCTAGCACATGTGTGACCATATTCTCGTTGAGTGTTTCCCTTGTATTTCCCCATGATTTCCCTTGTTCCCTCCTCGTGTTCTTCGTGTTCTTTGTAGGGATCCGCTCCAAATGTGAAAGATCGGCCTCTAGGGTTCTACCCTACATCAGTTTTCTTCATCAAATTGTGTGTGATGTAGTTGATAAAAGCAAATGATTAATCAACGCGGAGCGTGTGTGATAGTTACACCTATGACACACGAGCCTATACATAAACATGTGTGGGATGTACGTACGAATGGAAACATTTTCCCTGGATTGACTGTGTGGGATGTACATACGAACGGAAACGTTTTCCCTAGATTGAATGTGTGGGAAGTACATACAAACGGAAACATTTTCCCTGGATTAACTGTGTGGAATGTACATAAGAACGTAAATGTACTCCTTGGATTGACTGTGTGTGATATACATACGAACAGAAATGTTTTTCTGGGATTCACCGTGTGGGATGTACATATGAATGGAAACAATTGGGTTTCGATGCCTCATCTGATCGCACATGAGCTCATTTTGCCCCAGCCTGTGTGCCAGGAGGGCCTATCCCCAACGGTTTTTGGGTCATGTGGGAAGGACCCCCCTATCACCCACACTCACTTGGCGACGGTTCCAAATGCCGTCGTGGAAAGGGGTTAAAAATCGTTTGTATAGCACCGACACATATCAGTGAGTGTTCTCTCTCTCAAGAGGAATCCCACAAGGGGAGATACATGAGCTAAGCTCTAATGTCTAGATATATTCTTAGCTAAGTCTAAATGGAGGAGTAGGTGGAGTATATATAGGTCCAAGTGATGAAAGGGTAAGGAGGGGCAAAATGGGAATACATGGACAAAGCCCAACAACAACAACACACAGGGGGCCCCGTGTGCACGGGGTAAGTGGAGCCCGTGCGCACGGGGTCTCCAACGACCTGACGCAGTAGCCCGTGCACATGGGGTATGTGAGGCTCGTGAACACGGGGGTCCCGTGGGCACGGTACACGCCCGTGCGCACGGGGTCTTCATGACCGTGCAGCCTGGGAGGCCCGTGGACACGGGTTGGGAAGGCCCGTGCGCACGGGGTCGCCTGGGAGCTTCTGCCTTCTTCTTGGCTAGTTCCTTCTCCGCTTCCATGCTTCCTCTTGGATGGTCTAGTTGTTCTCTTGATCTTGGACTCCTCGTCGATGAATGTGAAGCTCCACTCACACCGATGTATGCACACGAGAGAGGGGTCAAGTAGTATACCATCCTCGAAGGGTACAAGTGGACACGTGTAAAGGAGATGTGGCACGTTTCACTTGCCAAATGGAATCTTAACATGGTGATGTCCATAGGATGCTCCACATCAGTTGTTCACCAGGCAAGGAAAAAACTTGTTCAAAAATTACCGAACTGAACCTATCAACTAAGATTGCTGAATAGACGAGACCTGAAATACCCAGTAGGTTCCATAGTTCTCGAGCATATATACAGTAGAAGATAAGATGTTGAATGTCTTGCCTTGAGTTTCTGATGTTTTTTGTTTAAAAATACATAGCCAACATCGTTGTGTTAGGGGAACACCCCCCCATCATCCTTTCCCATTGTAGCATCGTTGGGAGTTGTTTGAGAGAGTTCTGGCCCAACTTTGTTCTAGATCCTATTCGTTGGTCGGGGACAGGATGGAGGAGCCTAGTAATACCTTGTGCATAGTATTTGTAGGGTATGTATTTCCTTTGGGGAATCCGACGTGAGAGGTCTGGTGAGATGTCCCAAAGGATTTGGTTTAACATGAGAGTTATGACCCCTAAAAATTGTGGTGACAATGAAGTCTTCGAAATGCCCGTTCGAGGAACAATCAGCTAACATAGAGGATTATGAAGTGTAATGAAGACTTTTGTTTTCTTGTTTCATCTCTCTCTCTCTCTCTCTAAGTCATAGGGCAAATGTATTATTAAGGGGATCTAAGTGATTGTTGAGATTTAGGTCTTCGATGTATGCTCAATCAAAACCTACTTCGAGTGAAGATTTTGGATTCTCTTCATGCGCTATGAGTCTCTCTCTAAGTGTGAGAGGATGTTCTTCATGACTCCGCGGAAGAATCAAGTGTAGTTGAGTCGACTTGGGTTGTTCCGCAAGGAAGTCACAGGCCATGCTTGAAATATGACCGTTGCACCACATGTCAGTTTCCCATTAGATGCTCAGTGCCCCTATTGGTCACCATTCCACACCTCGTGATTGGTCCTGCTACAAGTATCAACCCCACTTCCACGTTAGATGGTTGGCTGCTCCAGATAGAATTGACAAGAGTTGTTAGAGCAACCCATCCTCCCAAAAGAGATTGAGAGAAATCCCAAGAGAGGGGAAAAAACCAGAGCCTAAAACTAGTAAGTGATCGCGCATCACCGAAGATCTAGTCGAAACGTAACTTAGTAACTTAATCTATTACTTTTGTGGACTATGCATCCACTAGACGGATATGTGTCGGTTCTGAGTCTCCGAGAGTAATTGTGGATGGCTGAAGAACAAGTCTGTGAAGGTCTTGGAGGTCTACCTGAGAGATCTACCATGAGTGGTTGGGTGGAGTCTAAGTGACTTTAGCTCAAGGAGAATAGGGTGAGGGCATTGTCCTCAAAGTTAAATATCGACCCCTCCAACCAGACGTAGAGTTGTGTCAGCAACTCGAACTGGTTGAACAAATCCTTGTCTTCACAAAGTTATGAATTTTACTTTCTCAAACTCATTTACCCCTGTAATTTGCATGTGTTTTTTAATTCTCTCCCGTCTTCTTTCTCTATGAACGTTGCGAAGACTATTTCGGGAACTCGGTTATTCTGCTCCCTATGCTATTTGTCTTTCATATGCACCACTACTTAGATTTACCTTTGTTTCCTTAGTTGTTTATCTAAGTTATCTCCCTGCTCAGTTTAGTTTTTCAATCTCTATTCTGGTCAGTAACTGCTCTGCTTACTCTGTTTTACATCAGAAAACCCTGCATTTTCGAAGTATTTGTCGAATCTCCCTTCACCCCCCCCCCCTCAGCTTGATATTTGGTTCTACATGTGACATTATGATTGATGCCAATAGTGTCATCCAATATAGGCATGGAGGAGCCCACATGTGCAAACAAGTAAGAACTACTCCAATTTCACTTTGAATAATTGAATTGCACACAATAATCACGTAGCAACAATGTGCATTTGCATAATCAAGAAAACTGAAAACCTAGAAGAGAAAGAGACACCTATCAGGAATTTTGTCGGACATTTTATTCGAGATAGTGTCGCCTGCACTTGCACCAGAGAACGGAGGGGTGGGAGGGGAGGCAGAGAGGACACAAACAGGAGCCGGATGGGGCAGTGGAGGCACAACCTTCTTCCTCGGCATCATGTTTTCTAGCTTTCCCACAGGGCGGCGCTTCTTGGCATCGTCGAGGGCACCACCGGAGGCGAACCAAGTTGCAGAGGTGTGGTGGATGTCGTGGGGGCCATGACCAACAACATGAAGAGTAGTGCCCCCGGCGATGCTACAACACATTGAGAGGGCGGTAGGTGGCTAGAGGTCGAAACAAGAGGGGGCGAGGTGGCTAGATGTTTGGTTAGAACAATAACAGAAGGTATGCCAACATCGAGAAAGTGGTGTTTCATCATACCAACAGCGGAAGGCCCGCCGAAGCTGAGGAATTTGTGGAGGAAGATGGCGATGGGGGTGGAAGTTCATCCACAAAAAATATTTTGGGAGTGGGATCGGTAGGAAACATTTCATCTCAATTTTTTGGATTGGATTGTAAGTTGCTTTAGTGGTTTTTTTGAAAGAGATTTTGTTTGGAATCTGTTTGCTCAGCCGACGAGTCAGTCCCGATGTTTAATGAGTGGCTCGTAGTCGGCCATAGGGCATAGCCTGCCTACGAAGTATAAGAGCAAGTATACTAAGGTGACATAAGCAGACTATAAGGACTAAAATACTACTCTCTCTGTTTCTTTTTAGTCTGCATATAAAGTTTGGTCAAAGTCAAGCTTTGTAAAGTTTGACTAACTTTATATTAAAAAATATCAACATTCACAAATCACAATATGAATTCAATATTATCAGATACACCATGAAATGTATTTTCATACTATATAGTTTTAGTATTGTAGATGTTCGTATTTTTTGATATAAATTTGATCAAACATTGTGTAGTTTGACTTTGACCAAATTTTATACGCGGAGTAAAAAACGGAGGGAGTATATCTTTGCTTAGTTGGAAGAGCGTGAAGATGAGAGAGAACAAAAGTGGGCTTTCGACTAGTAGCTAGTTGGAGAACAAGCCCCAAGACACTCTGTGAAGTTGTAAGATGGGCCAACTATTAATAAAGTAATACACATTTAAAGTAAAGTACTATTATACATGTCGGCTATTAGGTTGGTTCTAAGTAGTAACTGTGGAATTTGTCAATTGAGTAAAGTAATAATATTAAGAAGTGACTCCAAATATAGTTGACTCTACTATTAACCATGCTCTGAATACTTGAGGAAATGAAGAGAAAATTGGCTATTTGTCACTTTCAATATGAGGCTTCGCACAAATGTCACTGTCAAGATTGACTTCGTAAAATTGCCACCCAGCTCTTGTGTACTTTGATTAACATGCCATTCCACACCTCCTACAGATTTCTCATTTTCTTTTCCCATTTACAGGCACCGTAAAAGACTAAATTGCCCCTGATGTTATCTACACGTACTTGGCATCTAATCAGTGCACTTCAAACAGACGAGAGTGTGCCGCCCGCCAAGAATAACGTGCTTGCCATATCCACGTCTTACGTCAACCTCTGGACGCCGACCCCATCTCCTCGACACCGCGTGGCACTAATCTTCTCACCGCCGCCGATTTCGCCGACGCTTTCATTGTATCTGTGATTGTATTTGTGGAAGGCAAACGTACACTTTGCTCTGACTGTAATTCCTTTTTCTTATCTTTACATACACTATGATTAGATACAGAAGCGGGTATACATACACTGTGACTAGATACATGTAATTGCCAAATTGCAATGCAAGATTCAAGTAAATGATTAGAGCAAACGTCACTTACAGGTTGCTTGCATCCCCGTCTTCAGAACATGTACACCAGTACACGCATCCATCTCCTCCAGCCGGTGCGTTGACGCTCAAAAAGGGCATGATCGCAAAGAGTGACTTGAGGTTGTAGCAAGATGAGGTCAAATTTATGAGTTCACGTCACCATTTGATGGCTCTCTTCAAGATAATCAAAATAAATATGAAGATGGATCAAAACGGAGTTCAGGTGCAAAAGATATGGAAAATTCGGAGATACTCATGTTGACATCAGATTAGAAAATGACATTAAACCTAATTAAGATGGCCTCGTATGGAAAAAAAATCTACATGAGAGTTCTTCGTCTCGTCGAGACAGGCGATTTTGATATAAAGATTAGCTGAATCCAAGATTGTATGCAAAAGTTACAGTTAAAACTGTGCGCTGTAGCACTGCATGGTCCAGATCATCCGGCCGGGGGTCGAAAAATTGACCCAAACAACAGAAGCTAAAAGTTGAAGCCGGATGATCTGGGTCAAGTCCCGGATGATCTGGGTAAAGGCCGGACAATCCGGGCAATCGTCCGGACGTCCGGACAAGTTTTTCTGTTGTAAACTTTAGAAAACGGCCTTAAACACCCTCAACATGGCCTTATATCAACAAGTGCTCAACATGAAAGTTGTGCGTCTCGTCGAGAAGGTTGATTTTGATATAAAAATTGTCTGAATCCAAGGTCGTATGTGGATTCTAGAGCCAAAAAAGTGAGCTGCTGTTAGAAAACTGGGCTAGGCCGGATCATCCGGACCTTGAGCCGGACATCCGGGCCGGGGGTCGTGAAGAGTCTGTGTTTTATTAGGTTTTGATGATTTGGACGGCTATGCAAGTCCTTTTCTTGTACGGGAAGTCCATCCGCCTCTTATATAGACAAGAGGTGACGGCCGATTGAACAACAACACACAATTGCAAAACCCATCTACTTTTTACCCTAGTTTTACATCCCTCCCTTGTTCTTTCTCTCTAATTCTTCGTTCGTTCTTCATGTTGAAGGGCGGTGATCCTCGAGGCTCTAGGGTGGGCGAACCGACCTAGGGCAGCCCATTGCTGCGGCACGACCAGATGGGGTCCGTCCCAGGTGCGTGGGGTTTCAGGTGCTTAAAAGCGTCTGCCGGATTGCTTGCGTACCGCGCTTCCGGACGGGTCTCCTTCAGCGTCAGCTACGGTGCATCACCCTTGGCTTTGGAGGTACATGGTGACGTGTTCGTGTGCAAACACACTTTTTGGCGACTCTGCTGGGGAAGAAAGATCAAGAATCATCATCAACCATGTCTAATCTCCCCAAGCCCTCAAAAGTTAGCGCCGATAACATCATTAAGCCCGGTCTTGATGAACTATGGGATGAACATCGCCAAGCCTATGAAGCGCTCAAGAAACAGTGTGAGGAGGATTTTGAGGCGCTCAAGAAGAAGCGCGAGGAGCAGGATTTGGAAGCGTTTCTTGCAAATTTCAAGAAGGACTGTCAAGGTAACATTACTCCAGTTGGAAACGCCAATTTCCCTCCTCTCATTGATGAACAAGATGCAATCACTGTGAGTAAAGTTTTTTCTCCAGAGCAAGTGGCTATGATTGAAAGTCTTGTTAGTAAGGGTAATGTGATGACATACAATTCTTTTGTGGCAAATACTAATGCTAAGAAAAATATGCCTCTGTCATCTAGTGGTACTGTTGGTGTATCTGAAACCCTAGTCCAACTTTACCTATTTCATCAGCACCTCCTATACAACAACAATATAGTATGCCGTTGAATTTTTACCCTAGTCAAACCAACCAGCTTGTGGCTGCACCTGCATATCCTAATCCTATTATAAGTGTGCCCAATTCGACGTCAAATCACTTTGTCACACCACCCACAGGCGCAAGCATGTTTAGTCTTCCGCCGAATTATGGTTCGGTGCCCATCCCACAAGTTGCACTAATAGCTAGTACTCAGGTTAGTCCTATGTCATTGCCACAAACATCTTCATCCACCTCGGATCCAATTTTAGCTAAATTAAGGGAGGACTTGCACAAGATGTTTCTAGAAACTTTCGGAAATGAGCCGAAAGTAAAGAGTCGTGTGTATCAAAAGCCTTATCCTGAACACTTTGATGTAGTTTTGTACCCTCAAGGTTATAAGGTTCCTGATTTTTTCAAATTTAGTGGAGAGGGCACGAAAACAACATGGCAGCATGTTAGTCAGTATCTAGCGCAGTTGGGTGAAGCAGGTTCCATAGAAGAATTGAAAGTGCGTTTATTTCCATTACCTTTAACTGGTACCGCATTTTCATGGTTTGCTGCTTTACCACATGGTTCAATTCTCTTATGGTTGCAATTAGAGCAAAAGTTTCGTGATCACTTTTATAGCAGCGATAATGAGCTTAAGTTGTCACATCTTACATCGGTTAGGCAAAAACATGATGAATCGGTCACCGATTATGTCAAGAGATTTAGAGATATAAAAAACCGATGTTATAGCTTGGTGATAACTGAAAGAGACTTGGCGGATCTTGTTCTTAATGGTTTAAAAACTCACATTAAAGAGAGGCTAGAAAGTTATGAGATTTTGAATATTAACCAAGTCTTACAAAAAGCTTTGGCTCAAGAGAGTCGAAGTAGAGAGGTTCATAGGTCTACAACCGATCGTCCTAGAATGCATATGGTTGAATACAATGATGATAATTCGGACGATGAGGTTGATGTCTATACTACTGAGTTTGTTTGGTCCTCAAAGGCCAAACCCTATACATGCAATGCTCTTAAGCCGATTCGCAAGAATCGTGATGAGGAGATGAGATTTACTTTTGATATATCTAAGTGTGATAAAATATTTGATGCTCTCTTGCAGGATAAGATGATTAGAATATCACACACCATACTGCCGTTTGACGAGTTGAAACGGCGTGCATATTGCAAATACCATAATTCATTTTCTCATGCTACTATCGATTGCAATGTTTTTCGACGACAGATAAAATCGGCCATTAATGACAAACGATTGAATTTTGTTGAGATGCAAGTTGATAAACAACCTTTTTCGATAAACACCACGGACTTGGAGGGAAAGAAAATGTTAGTTCAGCCTAGCATAGCCGAATCTGCTAATAAAGATAATGTTGTTATTGGTGAACCCAGGAAAGGCAAGGAGGGCAACAAAGTCTTGGGAAGAGAGGTTGTGCTTGATAAGCAACCCGATGGCAAGGAAGTATTGAAGATCACCATAAAAAATACCGCACTCGGGGGGCAACCACAAGTACAAGAAGATACTCATGTTAAATTTATCAAGCCCAAGAAATCAGAAGTTGGCAAGTGGGGAAAGAGTGAAGCTAAGCGCAAGCAAATCAAGCCAACTTTTGATATGCTGCTATCATAATATGCAAGTCAAGCGGGCGGTTCTAACTCTAATCAGCCATCACATTCGAAGCATTCAAGATCACTTCCGGAGCAAGAGTTTTGATGCTATGCAAGGCCATATGGGTCATGGCTGTCGGTGTCAAAACCGGCGGATCTTGGGTAGGGGGTCCCGATCTGTGCGTCTTAGGCTGATGGTAACAAGAAGAAAGGGACACAATGTTTACCCAGGTTCGGGCCCTCTCGATGGAGGTAAAACCCTACTTCCTACTTGATTAATATTGAAGATATGGGTAGTACAAGAGTAGATCTACCACAAGATCGTAGAGGCTAAACCCTAAGAGCTAGCCTATGATGGTATGATTGTAACTGTGATCGGCCTTCTAAGGACCATGCTTTCCGGTTTATATAGACACCGGAGAGCTAGGGTTTACATGGAGTCAGTTACAAGGAAGGAAACATAATATCCAGATCGCCAAGCTTGTCTTCCACGCAAAGGAGAGTCCCATCCGGACACGAGCCGAAGTCTTGAGTCTTGTATCTTGACGCTCCTATAGTCCGGATGATATGTACAGTCTGGCTGTCCGGATACCCCCTTATCCAGGACTCCCTCAGTAGCCCCTGAACCAGGCTTCAATGACGATGAGTCCGGCACGCAGTCTTGTCTTCGGCATTGCAAGGCGGGTTCCTCCTCCGAATACTCCAATGTTCCCATCATGACGAATAGTGTCCGGCATCTTCATCAATGTTGTACTCCTCGGCTTCAGTGCTTCAATAATGACCATTTCCACGTGTCGAGCGAATGCGAGGAGTCAAGGAATTTTTGCATTTGCCACCCTCGGTCCTTCGGGCTAGCCGTCTATTTGAAGAGATGGGGATTCCCAGATCCAAACTTCACTCTCCCTCCTTGAGCAAGCATCCAACAGAGCGCCCAGAAAAAACCATTCCAACATGGTCGGTTGTAGCAGCTCTTCTGCTCGCTCCCCTTGCCCCAAGACGGGGGACTGGGGAGAGTGTTCAGTTCCCCATAGCCGTTTGGTAAAGTTACAAACCCAAGGGCTCCTCCCGCCAGCGTTCATGGTCCCTGTCCGAGCCGGAGTGGCCACCTACAACGGCGGGGAACAAGCGGAGAGATCCCCCAATCCGTCTCCAGAGGAGCGAATATGCTTAATTACGCATCAGTTAAGGGGCATCGGGTTTCCTATTCATCCATTCCTTCGTGGGCTTCTGGAGTTCTACGGCCTCCAGTTGCACAATTTTACCCCAGCCTCCATACTGCATATAGCAGGGTACGTCGCCCTTTGTGAGCTATTTCTAGGCTGCGAGGCTCATTTCGGATTGTGGAAGAAGCTGTTCTGCCTTGTCCCTCGCAACCAGGGAGAATCCCTATATCAAGTGGGCGGGGCCGAAGTATGCCGTATCGCCGAGACCGGATACCTATCCGATACTCCCAAGAAGGCACCAGATAACTGGGCTTCAGAGTGGTTTTATATTGACGATGCTTCCCTTCTGGATCCAGTCCGGACAGGACTCCCCAAGTTCAGTAACACTCTGCCGAGGGCACGTCTAAGCTGGCGCCCCCGAGGCCCCGAGAAGAGGATTCCAGGGAAGTACATTTCCTGATGAGCAGGATAAAGTTACTGGCCAAATTCGGACTGACAATAGTGGTGATGGCAATATGCATAATGCGGGGAGTGCAACCACTTCAATACCGGAGCAATCCCATGTGGCACTACAACGGGACAGACGATGCCACCCGCTGTGGCCGTAAGGGTCCGGACTCCCCCACCGCTCTGGCAAGGATACTGTCTGTCCTGTACAAAGGAGAAGAGGAAGAATTCCTTCATATCAAACCGCGGGACGGATTTCCATGTACAATCCCCCAAAATGGGTAAGTCGTCATTTATTTCATCGCTTCACTTATTGTAGCGTTCTTTGCTAAAGCTGCCTACATCGATATTTCTGAGCAGGAACTGAGGGGGACGTGGAAGGAATCTCCAGCCCTTCCCCGCAGCCAGAGGACCCCGAAAGGGCCCTGGATCCAGGACTCGAAGAAGACCCAGATGCAGCCATGGAGCTTGTTGACGGGATATTTTATCGGGCGAGCCGTGACGGCGCCCCGGTAGCTATCACCGCTAATTATCCCGGACTGTTACCTTCGTCGCGTGTAAGCCAAGCCGAAAACTCGATCCTCCAAAGAGGATTCTTTCCTGATGTCACACCTTATCCCTGATATGTCGTGCTTTTGTAGAAGCGACGTTCGGAGCGCAGGGCCGAGCCCCTAGGGACCCGTCAGCCACAGCCATCCGGATTGGGTAGGCTCAAGAGGAAGGCGATTATAACCAACACGCCTCTACAGAGGTAAGAAAACCATCAGTCATGTAATTTGTTGTCATTTGAAGTATAACAGTGCCATTTGTACATCTTGGCAGGAAGAGGAGTATCCAGAAATTATCCGGAGATCCTGCCAACCACGCCTCCACCAGTCGGGCTCCAGGACCAACTTCGAGAGAGGAGGCGGACGTAGGGCCAACGCCCCATAGTCCTCCGACAGAGGACGCAGACATGCTCTCTGCCACAAATTCGGAGGTAGAGATCTCCATGCATCATCGGCGTCGACGGGCTGTGCTTCGCAACAACATCTTTTCCGAAGAGGCATTTAATGCCTTCAATTTGGGAGACGCATACATCCGAGCTGCTCAAAGCGGACTCGCTCGGGCGACAGTCTAGTATACCAAAGATATACGGATAAGAAAGTTTGATGAGCATATATATAGCAGTAGCCCCTGAGACTTGAAACGATTGAAACAACAGTTTTAAGTATCAATTCATGCACAGGTTCTTGTAGATAAGAATGAGCAATTGTCTCGGGAGCTAGAGGAGTGCAAGACTCAACTGAAGGCCACAGTTGCCAAGCTAGAGGAATCCTAGACGGCCTCATGTGGTAATAGTTATCTGAATTATATGAAAATGCACCAGTTGGCAACTGGCTAGTATTACAAATTTAACAGAAAGTTCTGTAGACAACCCCGGAGTAAATCCGGAGGGCGGCGGGGATGACGAGTCGCATCTTCACAGGCAACTAAAGGCCGGTGAGCGCATTCTGACACAAGTGAAACATGATAAGAATATGCTCCAAGATGCCAATGTTCGGCTAGACGTGGAATTGAAAGACGTCCGTGCACAACTGGCAGACTCCGTGAAGGAGAACAGAAGGCTTCTCCGCGGCATTTATTGTAAGTGCCTAAACGAACTGTAGTATAGTTCGGCGAGGAAGTATATTGAAAAAGTTTATGTTTGCAGGAATGCTGACGGGTCGCCCTGAGGAGGAGATGCCCACTTCTACAGGTGATTTACTACAAGACCTCTCACAACTACACGAGCGAGCTTGGCAGGTGATGCAGGGCATTGCGTGGTCTCTGTGGCCATCAAGCTCCCTGCCAAATGGCATGGGGGGGCTTGTGGACATGCTTCAAGGAGCACGGTAGCGCTTCCGTTTGTGGAAGATATCAGCCTGCCGGCAAGGTGCAAGAGAAGCATGGGCGATGGTGAAGACGCGCTACACCAAGCTGGACCCGAACCATATGGCCGAAGTTGGACCGGCCAGGCCAGATGGGCAAGAAATTCCCGTGAGTCTGGTATATGACCAGGTGGCGTTAGCCACAAAGTATTCTCAACAGGATTGTAAGCTAGATAGCCTGTTGGATGGTATAGATGATGAATATAATCAGTCCAAATGACTGTGTAATTCGATGGACATAAGTAGCCCTAGCCGGATTAAAATCGTTTGTCTTGGCGGACCTTTTCGCTTTAGCCCCCGGATCCTAAAGTCCGGGGTGTGTCCGAATACCCGCTCGGTTATACAAAACCGGGGTATGCGTGGAGACTAGGCGTAGGGGTCATAAGTGCTTTAACAGACAAGTACCCAACTAGTTATGTTATATTACATGGTTAGTAAGAAACATCTTCCAGAGAGAATAGTTCTGTTAAGGGTTCCTTTCCCTAGGTAAGCATGTGTCAAGGCACATGTCCGGACTGTGAACCAAAGCGCAGGATACAAAACTTCTGGGGATTAATGTTATAATAAAGGAAGACATCTTTTGTTCACCAACCGAATATTCTCTTAAGGAAACTAGATTTCGGCTTCACCCAGTTTGAGGTACACATCCGGCTCAACCGGCAGTAACAATCGCAGAGGTGCTCCCCTTATGCCCTAGCCGAATTAACGGGAACGTAGGGCATAAAGACAGGAGCCAGGCAACCCAGCTTGGCCACGTCTAAAGTCATATCGATGCATATAATGGTGAAGAAAAGGCACACATGGAAAAAGAAACGCATGTGCGACGGGCAAAAAGGCCCTAAAAGTAATTTATATTTAGCTTCCGTATAGGAAGCCCCCAGGTAAAGCTTACACACATAGTGCGGCCGGAGTAAGTCGGTAGTCCATACTGTATGAAATATTTGTGTGAAAAGAAAGAGATCGAGAAAGGAAAAGGGAGGGAGCATAATTGAAAAAGGAGGGTTAAGGAGACGAACACTGAGTTCGGCGCTAGGCGTAGAATCTCCGGAGTCTGGCCGCGTTCCATGGGTTCGGCTTGAGTCTGTTATCGGACGCATTATGTAAGCGGTATGCTCCTCTGGTGAGAACTTTGTCGATGATGAAGGGGCCTTCCCACTTGGGTTTGAGCTTGTTCTTCTTCTTCTCCGGTAAGCATAGAACGAGTTCGCCAATATTATAAGTTTTGGCCCGCACTTCTCTGCTTTGGTATCGTTGAGCCTGTTGCTAATAGAATGCAGAATGGGCCTTAGTGACATCGCGCTCCTCCTCCAGGGCATCCAAATTATCCTGCCGATCTAACTCGGCTTCCTTCTCTTCATACATGCGTACGCGTGGCGAATCATGTATGATGTCGCATGGTAGTACTGCTTCTGCGCCGTACACCATAAAAAATGGTGTATATCCGGTGGTGCGATTCAGCGTGGTCCGCAACCCCCAGAGTACGGAGTCGAGCTCCTCGACCCACTGAGTATCCGACTCTATCAAGGATCGCACTAGTCTGGGTTTGATGTCGCTCATGATAAGACCGTTTGCCCGTTCGACCTGGCCATTTGTTTGAGGATGGTAGACGGAAGCATAGTCGAACTTAATGCCCATTTTGCCGCACCAAGATTTCACCTCATCGGCCGTGAAATTCGAGCCATTATCGGTGATGATGCTGTGGGGGACACCGTATCGGTGTACGACCCCGGATATAAAGTCTATTACTGGTCCGGACTCGGCCGTTTTCACTGGTTTGGCTTCTATCCATTTGGTGAACTTGTCAACCATGACCAATAAGTATTTTTTTCTTATGGCTTCCCCCTTTAAGGGGTCCAACCATATCCAACCCCCAGACCACGAAGGGCCAAGTTATGGGGATTGTTTGGAGAGCGGTAGGGGGCATATGACTCTAATTGGCAAAGAGCTGGCAACCGACGCAGTGCTGGACAAGGTCCTGTGCGTCTGCTTGGGCTGTCGGCCAATAGAAACCTGTATGGAAGGCTTTGCTGACTAATGCTCGAGCCACAGCGTGGTGCCCTCCCAGTCCGGCATGGATTTCAGCCAAGAGCTGCCTCCCTTCCTCTTCGGAGATGCACCTTTGGAGCACTCCGGTGGCGCTTTTCTTATAGAGTTCCCCTTCATGGATTTTGTAAGCTTTAGAACGTCGGACAATGCAACGTGCTTCATTTTGGTCTTCAGGGAGCTCCTGTCTATTTAAGTAGGCCAAGAAAGGCTCAGTCCACGGGGCAATGACAACCATTATTTCGTGGGTTGGCGATGTTATTTCGGTGGTAGAACCTCCGATTATGTCTGATAGTTCGGAATCTGGGGATGTATTTGGATCCGTGTTGGTATTGTCGGACTCCCCTTCCCATACCACGGATGGCTTGAACAGCCTTTCCAGGAATATGTTAGGTGGGACGGGGTCGCGTTTAGCGCTGATGCGGGCAAGGACATCTGCCGCTTGATTGTTTTCTCGAGCCACATGGTGGAATTCGAGCCCCTCGAACCGAGCTAACATTTTAAGGATGACATTGCGATAGGCCGCCATTTACGGATCCTTGGCATCAAAGTCTCCATTTATTTATGATATTGCGAGGTCTGAATCCCCGCGCACTTCTAGGCGTTGAATGCCCATAGAGACTGCCATCCGGAGACCATGCAACAGAGCCTCATATTCGGCTGCATTGTTGGAGTCTGTGTATAATATTTGGAGGACGTATTGGATCGTGTCTCCGGTGGGAGAAGTCAGGACTACACTTGCTCCCAATCCGGCCAGCATTTTAGAGCCGTCAAAGTGCATGATCCAGTTAGAGTACATGCCGTACGCTTTAGGGAGTTCGGCTTCCGTCCATTCGGCGACGAAGTCGCTAATACTTGCGACTTGATAGCCCGCCGAGGCTTGTATGTTATGTTAAACGGGAGGAGTTTGATGGCCCATTTAGCAATTTGGCCCGTGACATCGCGGTTATTTACTATATCGTTTAGTGGTACTTTGGAGGCCACCGTAATCGAACACTCTTGAAAGTAGTGTCGTAGCTTTCGGGATGCCATGAAGATTGCGTATGCTATTTTTTGATAGTGTGGGTATCGGGATTTGCATGGGGTGAGGACCGTGGAGACGTAATAAACCGGCTTCTGTAGCGGGAATTTGTGTCCGTCAACCTCTCGTTCGACGCCGAGTACTGCGCTTACAACTTGATGTGTTGCAGCTATGTACAACAGCATAGGTTCGCCGATATTTGGCGCTGTTAGGACTGGATTATTGGCCAATAAGGTCTTTATTTCATCGAGTCCGGCCGCGGCCGCATCCGTCCACACGAAGTGTTCGGTGCGCCGAAGAAGGCGGTAAAGAGGCAATGCCTTTTCTCCTAACATGGAGATAAAGCGGCTTAAAGCAGCCACGCATCCAACTAGTTTCTGGATATGTTTGAGGTCTATTGGTGTAGCCAACTGCGACAAAGCATGGATTTTTGCCGGATTAGCTTCAATTCCTCTATTAGGAACAATGAAGCCCAGCAGTTTTCCGGAGGGGACACCGAAAACGCATTTCTCCGGATTCAGCTTGATGTCGTATGTTCGTAGGTTGTCGAACGTAAGCCTCAAGTCATCTATTAGGGTTTTGACGTGTCTTAATTTTATGACTACGTCGTCCACGTATGCCTCCACTGTTTTGCCGATTTGCTTTTCCAGACATGTTTGAATCATGCGTTGATAGGTTGCTCCGGCATTCTTAAGCCCAAAAGGCATAGTGTTGAAGCAGAAAGGGCCATATGGCGTTATGAAAGCTGTTGCAGCTTGGTCGGACCCTGCCATCTTTATTTGATGGTATCCAGAGTATGCGTCGAGGAAACACAGTGAGTCGTGTCTGGCTGTGGCGTCGATGATTTGATCGATGCGAGGGAGGGGAAAGGGATCCTTGGGGCAAGCCTTGTTAAGGTCTTTGAAGTCGACGCACAGGCGCCAGGATGTGTCCTTCTTTGGTACCATTACCAAGTTTGCCAGCCAATCCGGATGTTTGATATCTCTGATGAATTCGGCCTCAAGTAGATTGGCTAGCTCCTCCCCCATGGTTTGTCGTTTGGGCTCCAAAAATCACCTTCGGGTCTGTTTAATAGGTTTGTATCCCTTCAGTATGTTAAGGCTGTGTTCGGCCAATTCGTGGGGGATGCCTGGCATGTCCGATGGGTGCCAGGCGAAGATATGCCAATTCACACGTAAGAAGTCGTGCAGTGCGGCGTCCATAGCGGGGTTCAACTGTGTCCCGATGGAAGTTGTCTTCATGGGGTCCGTTGGGTGGACTTGGAATTTGATTATCTCATCTGCAGGTTTGAATGAGGTGGACTTGGGTCGCTTGTCGAGTATCACGTCGTCCCTATCCACGGTGGCATGCAACATTGTTAATTCTTCTACCGCTAGGGCTTCGGATAGTGCTTCCAAGGCTAGTGCTGTCATTTTGTTTTCGGCGCGGAGTGCGATGTCCGTATCACTAGCTAGAGTGATGATTCCATTGGGTCCGGGCATTTTAAGCTTCATATACCCATAATGGGGTATGGCTTGAAAGCTTGCAAACGCGTCCCGTCCTAGAAGGGCGTGGTATTCGCTGCTGAAGGGAGCCACTTGGAAGGTGATTTCTTCGGACCTGTAATTCTCTGGGGTGCCGAATACCACACCGAGTGTGATTTTTCCCACACACCATGCCTCCTGACTAGGGATAATCCCCCTGAAGGTTGTGCCACTTTGTTCAATGCGGCTTTTGTCAATCTCCATCTTCTTGAGTGTTTCTTCGTAGATTAGGTTTAATCTGCTTCCGCCGTCCATGAGTACTTTAGTGAGCCAAAAGCCATCCACTATTGGGCTGAGGACCAGAGCGGCCGGCACCCGGATGGACTGGAATTGGGGTTCGTCACTGGCATTGAAGGTTATAGCAGTGTCGTTCCACGGATTTATTTTTGCCACATGGCAAATTTCAGCAGCGCTTCGATGCGCTCACTTGAGCCTATTGTTTGAGGCGGAGGTCTCGAAGACTGTCAGTACCGTATTGTGTTCCTTGGAGGGATGTGGTTCTGCTTTATGGTTCTCGAGGAGATCCTCGCCATTCTTAGCTACCTGCCGGAGTATCCAACATGCTCTAAGGCTATGGGTCAGTGTTGCATCCGGCGTGTTGTGAAGCTTACATGGCCCGTTGAGCCATTCTTCCAATACGGTTCCGTGCCCTGGGGCGGGTTTTGGTTTCTTGGGAATTGAGTTGGTCGACTTACGAGAGTTCGGCCGTTTAGTTCGGACAAAGGTTCTGGTGAGGGCCGTACTATCCCAAAATTATGTTTAGGTCTTCCAGGCACTTTCCATCGCACAGTACTTCTGTACTATGGTTGCCAACTCCGTAAAGTGCACTATGTCACGGCGACTTATAGCATTAAGGAGTCCTTTGTTCGTGAAGTTTCTGCAGAAAAGAGAGACCACGTCCTGCTTGGGGCAGTCCTTGATTTTACTAAGAGCAAGGAGAAATCTAGCCCAGTAATGGTGTACCGTCTCCTGGGGCTCCTGCCTGATACGGGAGAGATGGTTTAAGTCCGAGCGGGCGTCGTTGGCTGAATCCGAATTCTGATCCGATCTGACGCCCGGGGGCACGGGAAGCACCGAGCCCGATAATTTGGGATCTGGAGTATTACCTAATCCCTTCGGCCCAACGCCCGTTTCTAAGTCCGGGACCTGGGTCATGTCTTCCTTTGGGTGGGTGTTCGGCTCACTGAGTTTGATGATCCGGACATAATTCGTCCTCAAAGTTGAGGGGCAACCCATGTGTGGTTCCTCCACTACCGCTATCTCATGGGTGGCCGATGGGGATCTAATGTCCCTCTGGTCGGGTTTAAGCCCAATCCGGTCATAGTCCGTAGGGACTCCTAAAGCGGCGATGCGATCCAAGAGCTCGTTAAGAGAGGAGAGCTCCATCGGATCCATCTGTTCGGCAAGCTCCGAGTCGATGCGAAGGTTATGCGTGATGAGCCGAGTGGCCATCGTCGGCGCGACAGCCGATGGGGCGGTCATAATAAAGCCGCCAAGCCGGAGAGTCTGGCCTACAGCCAGCGCTCCCCCGGAAGTGATGTCGTCATTGACAACGAGACGAGCCATCGAGCCTTTGCAGCGGCGACACAGAGGAACTCTCAATGAAAGCACCAATGTCGGTGTCAAAACCGGCGGATCTCAGGTAGGGGGTCCCGATCTGTGCGTCTTAGGCTGATGGTAACAGGAAGCAAGGGACACAATGTTTACCCAGGTTCGGGCCCTCTCGATGGAGGTAAAACCCTACTTCCTGCTTGATTAATATTGAAGATATGGGTAGTACAAGAGTAGATCTACCACGAGATCGTAGAGGCTAAACCCTAAGAGCTAGCCTATGATGGTATGATTGTAATTGTGATCGGCCTTCTAAGGACCATGCTTTACGGTTTATATAGATACCGGAGAGCTAGGGTTTACATGGAGTCGGTTACAAGGAAGGAAACATAATATCCAGATCGCCAAGCTTGTCTTCCACGCAAAGGAGAGTCCCATCCGGACACGAGCCGAAGTCTTGAGTCTTGTATCTTGACGCTCCTACAGTCCGGATGATATGTACAGTCCGGCTGTCCAGATACCCCCTTATCCAGGACTCCCTCAATGGGCACCGACACCATGGATGTCACAACCCTCATATGCGCCATATTACATGAGAGACTTCAATAGATGATGAGGTCAACCCCCAATGGCTCCTTATGCTTTCCATATGGGGTGGACAACACCTAGAAGGCCTGCTCGCGAGAGGTTTTATTATCCCACACAAGGCCATTTGAGCTATGGTGCTAATCGGCCAACAAAAAATTCTCCAAGTAAGGCCAATAAAAAAGTGTGGCATGTTAAGTCACCTAATGCGGAAATTTCAGAATGCGACAAGCAAAAGGAGATCCAAAAGTCGGTTGTTGGTAATCTGGCTACTTCTAATGGTGATATTTTTATTGTTCAGCAGGGTTCCATGGTTGATGATCATGAGGCGAGCACAAGCAAGGCCAAACCAAGGGATCCCAAATATACTCAACCTAAGTGGTGTCCTCCCGGTTTAAGAGATTACAACGCATGAGGAACCACGAGAAGGTAGAACACAAAGAAGAGAGGCAAAGGGACGAATTGTTTAGTGAAATTCAGCCCATGGCACTCACAAAACAAGTGTGGAGGCCTAAACAAAGACAAAACACAGATGCTTCTACATTAGCTGCAGCAACACCTTCACCACCAAAAGAGGATGATGCGACCCCTATTACATCGTCCACACTACCTGAAACATCCCCTTTAATTGAGGAATCTTTAAGCCCAATATACACATTGGGAGATGAAGATGAGATGGTGGATTATGAATCTACGCCGGTTCGGGAAGGTATGGATATTAATATGGTATATTACTTACCTGCCGAGTTTCATGCTATAGGTGAAGAAGGGGAGGTAGCCTAGCTGGATTTTGGTCCTAAGAATGCTATTTTCGAGAAGCCAAAAGAACCGGTGAAACACTTGAAGCCATTGTACCTCAAAGGTCATACTAACAGATAGCTAGTTGCTAGGATGCTCATTGATGGTGGTGTTGTGGTAAATTTTATGCCCTACTCGGTCTTCAAAAAGTTAGGGTTAGATGATGATGCATTGATGAAGACCAATATGGTACTTAATGGATTCGAGGGTAAAGAAAAGACAGAGGCCAAAGGTGTAATGTGCATGGAACTCACCGTGGGAAGCAACACTTTGGCCACCACATTCTTCATCGCCGAGGTGCAAGGTAACTATAATGTTATATTAGGTCACGATTGGGTTCATGCTAACCAATGTGTGTCATCTACCATGCATCAATTTTTAATACAATGGGTCGATGATGAGGTAGAAATCATTCACGCGGATAATTCGGCTTGTGTTGATTTGATTGATGCATCGGTGGATTGGAATCATCCCGATGTTACTTGCTTAATAGGGCGTGACCTCTCAGAGTTTGATTTCCTTAGTGCTACAAGGAACGGGTTCATTCCCATCTCTTTAAAGCCGATTGGTGGTAATCGGTTACAAGGTATGATGTGAACACGAAGTTAAAACATGGCCGATATAGAAATTATTGCCCTAAGCGAATATAAATGGCCGATGGAGTGTTGACATCATCCTTAGACAAATGTTTTGCAAGTTATTTTTTGACGCGTTAGCTTTGCCGAAAAACAGGGGGCATGTGTTGACGCTCAAAAAGGGCATGATCGCAAAGAGTGACTTGAGGTTGTAGCAAGATGAGGTCAAATTTATGAGTTCATGACACCATTTGATGGCTCTCTTCAAGATAATCAAAATAAATATGAAGATGGATCAAACGGTGCTCAAGTGCAAAAAGATATGGCAATTTCAGAGATACTCGTGTTGACATCAGATTAGAAAATGGCATGAAACCTAATTAAGGCCTCAGATGGAAAAAGTTTCTACATGAAAGTTCTTCGCCTCGTCGAGAAGGACAATTTTGATATAAAGATCATCTAAATCCGAGATTGTATGCAAAAGTTACAGTTAAAACTGTGCGCTGCAGCACTGCATGGCCGGATCATCCGGGCCGGGGTCCAGATCATCTGGTTGTTGGGTAACGTAGCAGAAATTCAAAATTTTCCTACTTGTCACCAAGATCTATCTATGGAGAAACTAGCAACGAGGGAAGGAGAGTGCATCTACATACCCTTGTAGATCGCTAAGCGGAAGCGTTCAAGAGAACGGGGTTGAAGGAGTCGTACTCGTCGTGATCCAAATCACCGGAGATCCTAGTGCCGAACGGACGGCACCTCCGCGTTCAACACACATACAACCCAGTGACGTCTCCCATGCCTTGATCCAGCAAGGAGAGAGGGAGAGGTTGAGGAAGACTCCATCCAGCAGCAGCACAACGGCGTGGTGGTGATGGAGGAGCGTGGTAGTCCAGCAGGGCTTCGCCAAGCACCGCGAGATATGAGGAGAAAGAGAGGTAGGGCTGCGCCAACAGGAGAAGAAACTCATCTGTTGGGGTGCTCCTATGCCTCCACTATATATAGGGGGAGAGGGGGCTGCGCCCCCACCTAGGTTTCCACCCCTAGGGGCCGGCGGCCAGCCCTAGATCCCATCTAGGGGGGCGGCCAAGGGGTGGAGAGGGGGAAACTTGCCCCCCAAGCAAGGTGGGGCGCCCCCTCCCCAAACCCTAGGCGCCTTGAGCCCTTGTGGGGGGGCGCACCAGCCCACCTGGGGCTGGTCCCTCCCACACTTGGCCCATGCAGCCCTCCGGGGCCGGTGGCCCCACTTGGTGGACCCCCGGGACCCTCCCGGTGGTCCCGGTACGTTACCGATAAAACCCGAAACTTTTCCGGTGACCAAAAGAGGACTTCCCATATATAAATCTTTACCTCCGGACCATTCCGGAACTCCTCGTGACGTCCGGGATCTCATCTGGGACTCCGAACAACATTCGGTAACCACATCCAAACTTCCTTTATAACCCTAGCATCATCGAACCTTAAGTGTGTAGACCCTACGGGTTCGGGAGACATGTAGACATGACCGAGACGTTCTTCGGTCAATAACCAACAGCGGGATCTGGATACCCATGTTGGCTCCCACATGTTCCACGATGATCTCAATTGATGAACCACAATGTCAAGGACTCAATCGATCCCGTATACAATTCCCTTTGTCTAGCGGTATTGTACTTGCCCGAGATTCGATCGTCGGTATACCGATACCTTGTTCAATCTCGTTATCGGCAAGTCTCTTTACTCGTTTCGTAACACATCATCCCGTGATCAACCCCTTGGTCACATTGTGCACATTATGATGATGTCCTACCGAGTGGGCCCAGAGATACCTCTCCGTTTACACAGAGTGACAAATCCCAGTCTCGATTCGTGCCAACCCAACAAACACTTTCGGAGATACCTGTAGTGCACCTTTATAGCCACCCAGTTACGTTGTGATGTTTGGTACACCCAAAGCATTCCTACGGTATCCGGGAGTTGCATAATCTCATGGTCTAAGGAAATGATAGTTGACATTAGAAAAGCTTTAGCATACGAACTACGATCTTTGTGCTAGGCTTAGGATTGGGTCTTGTCCATCACATCATTCTCCTAATGATGTGATCCCGTTATCAACGACATCCAATGTCCATGGTCAGGAAACCGTAACCATCTATTGATCAACGAGCTAGTCAACTAGAGGCTTACTAGGGACATGGTGTTGTCTATGTATCCACACATGTATCTGAGTTTCCTTTCAATACAATTATAGCATGGATAATAAACGATTATCATGAACAAGGAAATATAATAATAACTAATTTATTATTGCCTCTAGGGCATATTTCCAACAGTCTCCCACTTGCACTAGAGTCAATAATCTAGTTCACATCGCCATGTGATTAACACTGATAGGTCAGATCGCCATGTGACCAACATCCAAAGAGTTTACTAGTGTCTTAAACTAGTTCACATCACCATGTGATTAAGTCTCAAGGAGTTCTAGGGTTTGATCATGTTTTGCTTGTGAGAGAGATTTTCAGTCAACGGGTCTGCAACATTCAGATCCGTATGTACTTCGCAAATCTCTAAGTCATATTGTAAATGCTGCTTCTACGCTCTACTTGAAGCTTATTCCAAATGGTTGCTCCACTATACGTATCCGGTTTGCTACTCAGAGTCACTCGGATAGGTGTTAAAGCTTGCATTGACGTAACCCTTTACGCCGAACTCTTTATCACCTCCATAATCGAGAAACATGTCCTTATTTACTCAAAGGACAATTTTGACCGCTGTCCAATGATCCATTCCTGGATCATTCTTGTACCCCTTGACTGACTCATGGCAAGGCACATTTCCGGTGCGGTACACGGCATAGCATACTATAGAGCCTACGTCTGAAGCATAGGGGACGACCTTCGTCCTTTCTCTCTTTTTTGCGTGGTAGAGCTTTAAGTCTTAACTTCATACCTTACATCTCAGGCAAGAACTCCTTCTTTGACTGATCCATCTTGAACACCTTCAAGATCATGTCAAGGTATATGCTCATTTGAAAGTATTATTAAACATTTTGATCTATCTTATAGATCTTGATGCTTATTGTTCAAGTAGCCTAATCCAGGTTTTCCATTGAAAAACACTTTTCAAACAACCATATATGCTTTCTAGAATTTCTACATCATTTCTGATCAACAATATGTCAACAACATATACTCATCAGAAATTCTATAGTGCTCCCACTCACTTCTTTGGAAATACAAGTTTCTCATAAACTTTGTATAAATCCAAAATCTTTGATCATCTCATCAAAGCGTACATTCCAACTCCAAGATGCTCACTCCAGTCCTTAGAAGGATTGCTGGAGTTTTGCATATTTGTTAGCGTTCTTCAGGATTGTCAAAACCTTCTGGTTGTATCACATACAACCTTTCCTCAAGAAAACTGTGGAGGAAACAATGTTTTTTTTTGACTTTCTATCTGCAAGATTTCATAAATAATGCAGTAACTGCTAATCCATTTCCAACAGACTCTTAGCATCGCTACGAGTGAGAAAGCCTCACCGTAGTCAACTCCTTGAACTTGTCAGAAAACATCTTAACGACAAGTCGAGCTTTCTTAATGGTGATTCTTACCATCATTGTCTGCCTTTCCTTTTAAAATCCATCTGTACCCAATGGCCTTACGACCATCAAGTATTTCTTCCAAAGCCATGGATCCTTTCTCGGATTTTATGCCTCGAGCCATTCGTTGGAATCCGGGCCCACCATCGCTTCTCCATAGCTCGTAGGTTCATTGTTGTCTAGCAACATGACCTCTAAGACATGATTGCGTACCACTCTGAAGTAGTACGCATCCTTGTCACCCTACGAGGTACGGCAATGACTTGATCCGAAACTTCATGATCACTATCATAAGCTTCTACTTCAATTGGTGTAGGCGCCACAGGAACAACTTCCTGTGCCCTGCTACACACTAGTTGAAGTGACGGTTCAATAACCTCATCAAGTCTCCACCATCCTCCCACTCAATTCTTTCGAGAGAAACTTTTCCTCGAGAAAGGACCCGTTTCTAGAAACAATTACCTTTGCTTCCGGATCTGAGATAGGAGGTATACCCAACCATTTTGGGTATCCTATGAAGATGTATTTATCCGTTTTGGGTTCGAGCTTATCACGATGAAACTTTTTCACATAAGCGTCGCAGCCCCAAACTTTTAAGAAACCACAACTTAGGTTTCTCCAAACCATAGTTCAAACGGTGTCGTCTCAATGGAATTACGTGGTGCCCTATTAAAGTGAGTGTGGTTGTCTCTAATGCCTAACCCATGAACGATAGTGGTAATTCGACAAGAGACATCATGGTACGCACCATATCCAATAGGGTGCAACTATGATGTTCGGACACACCATCACACTATGGTGTTCCAGGTGGTATTAATTGTGAAACAATTTCCACAATGTCTTAATTGTGTGCCAAAGCTTGTAACTCAGATACTCATCTCTATGATCATATCATAGACATTTTATCCTCTTGTCACAATGACCTTCAACTTCACTCTGAAATTACTTGAACCATTCAATAATTCAGACTTGTGTTTCATTAAGTAAATATACAGTATCTACTTAAATCATCTATGAAGTAAAACATAACGATATTCACTGCATGCCTCAGCACTCATTGGACTGCACACATCAAAGTGTGTTACTTCCAACAAGTTGCTATCTTGTTCCATCTTACTGAAACCGAGGCTTTTCAGTCATCTTGCCTATGTGGTATGATTTGCATATCTCAAGTGATTCAAAATCAAGTGAGTCCAAACGATCCATCTGCATGGAGTTTCTTCATGCGTATACACCAATAGACATGGTTTGCATGTCTCAAACTTTTCAAAAACGAGTGAGTCCAAAGATCCATCAACATGGAGCTTCATCATGCGTTTTACACCAATATGACTTACATGGCAGTGCCACAAGTAAGTGGTACTATCATTACTATCTTATATCCTTTTTGGCATGAAAATGTGTATCACTACGATCGAGATTCAATAAACCATTCCTTTTAGGTGCTAGACCATTGAAGGTATTATTCAAATAAACAGAGTAACCATTATTCTCCTTCAATGAATAACTGTATTGCGACAGACATAATCCAATCATGTCTATGCTCAACGCAAACACCAATAACAATTATTTAGGTTTAACACCAATCTCGATGGTAGAGGGAGCGTGCGATGGTTGATCACATCAACCTTGGAAACAGTTCCAACACATATCGTCATCTCTCCTTTAGCTAGTCTCCGTTTATTCCATAGCCTTTTATTTCGAGTTACTAACACTTAGCAACCGAACCGTTATCTAATACCTGGTGCTACTAGGAGTACTAGTAAAGTACACATTAACATAATGTATATCCAATATACTTCTATCGACCTTGCCAGCCTTCTCATCTACCAAGTATCTAGGGTAATTCTGCTCCAGTGGCTGTTCCCCTTATTACAGAAGCACTTAGTCTCGGGTTTGGGTTCAACCTTGGGTTTCTTCACTGGAGCAGCAACTGATTTGTCGTTTCATGAAGTGTCCCTTCTTGCCCTTGCCCTTCTTGAAACTAGTGGTTTCACCAACCATCAACAATTGATGCTCCTTCTTGATTTCTACTTTCCCGGTGTCAAACATCGTGAATACCTCAAGGATCATCTATCCCTGATGTGTTATAGTTCATCACGAAGCTCTAGCAGCTTGGTGGCAATGACTTTGGAGAAACATCACTATCTCATCTGGAAGATCAACTCCCACTTGATTCAAGTGATTGTTGCACTTCAGACAATCTGAGCACAAGCCCAATGATTGAGCTTTTCTCCCTTAGTTTGCAGGCTAAGAAAATTGTCGGAGGTCTTATACCTCTTGACATGGGCACGAGCCTGAAATCCCAATTTCAGCCCTCGAAACATCTCATATGTTCCGCGGCATTTCAAAAACGTCTTTGGTGCCTCTACTCTAAACCATTTAACTGAACTATCACGTAGTTATCAAAACGTGTATGTTCGATGTTCACAACATCCACAAACGACGTTTGGGGTTCAGCACACTGAGCGGTGCATTAAGGACATAAGCTTTCTACTGTCTGCATAATCGCTACTGTCAACTTTCAACTATATTTTCTCTAGGAACATATCTAAACAGTGGAACTAAAGCGCGAGCTTACGACATAATTTGCAAAGATATTTTGACTATGTTCAGGATAATTAAGTTCATCTCATGAACTCCCACTCAGATAGACATCCCTCTAGTCATCTAAGCGATTACATGATCTGAGTCAACTAGGTCGTGTCTGATCATCACGTGAGACGGACTAGTCATCATCGGTGAACATCTTCATGTTGATCGTATCTACTATACGACTCATTCTCGACCTTTCGATCTCTTGTGTTTTGAGGCCATGTCTGTACATGCTAGACTCGTCAAGTTAACCTAAGTGTTTCGCGTGTGTAAATCTGGCTTACACCCGTTGTATGTGAACGTAAGAATCTATCACACCCGATCATCACGTGGTGCTTCGAAACGACGAACTTTTGCAACGGTGCACAGTTAGGGGGGACACTTTCTTGAAATTTTAATGAGGGATCATCTTATTTACTACTGTCGTTCTAAGCAAATAAGATGTATAAACATGATAAACATCACATGCAATCAAATAGTGACATGATATGGCCAATATCATTTTGCTCCTTTTGATCTCCATCTTCGGGGCTCCATGATCATCATCGTCACCGGCATGACACCATGATCTCCATCATCATGATCTCCATCATCGTGTCTTCATGAAGTTGTCTCGCCAACTATTACTTCTACTACTATAGCTACCGGTTAGCAATAAAGTAAAGTAATTACATGGCGTTGTTCATTGACACGCAGGTCATACAATAAATTAAGACAACTCCTATGGCTCCTGCCGGTTGTCATACTCATCGACATGCAAGTCGTGATTCCTATTACAAGAACATGATCAATCTCATACATCACATATCATTCATCACATTCTTCTTGGCCATATCACATCACATAGCATACCCTGCAAAAACAAGTTAGACGTCCTCTAATTGTTGTTTGCATGTTTTACGTGGCTGCTATGGGTTTCTAGCAAGAACGTTTCTTACCTACGCAAAACCACAGCGTAATATGCCAATTGCTATTTACCCTTCATAAGGACCCTTTTCATCGAATCCGTTCCGACTAAAGTGGGAGAGACTGGCACCCGCTAGCCACCTTATGCACCAAGTGCATGTCAGTCGGTGGAACCTGTCTCACGTAAAAGTACGTGTAAGGTCGGTCCGGGTCGCTTCATCCCACAATACCGTCAAAACAAGATTGGACTAGTAACAGTAAGCATATTGAACAAAATCAACGCCCACAACTACTTTGTGTTCTACTCGTGCAAAGAATCTACGCAATAGACCTAGCTCATGATGCCACTGTTGGGTAACGTAGCAGAAATTCAAAATTTTCCTACGTGTCACCAAGATCTATCTATGGAGAAACCAGCAATGAGGGAAGGAGAGTGCATCTACATACCCTTGTAGATCGCTAAGCGGAAGAGTTCAAGAGAACGGGGTTGAAGGAGTCGTACTCGTCGTGATCCAAATCACCGGAGATCCTAGTGCCGAACGGACGGCACCTCCGCGTTCAACACACGTACAACCCGGTGACGTCTCCCATGCCTTGATCCAGCAAGGAGAGAGGGAGAGGTTGAGGAAGACTCCATCCAGCAGCAGCATAATGGCGTGGTGGTGATGGAGGAGCGTGGTAGTCCAGCAGGGCTTCGCCAAGCACCGCGAGATATGAGGAGAAAGAGAGGTAGGGCTGCGCCAACAGGAGAAGAAACTCATCTGTTGGGGTGCTTCTATGCCTCCACTATATATAGGGGGAGAGGGGTCTGCGCCCCCACCTAGGTTTCCACCCCTAGGGGCCGGCGGCCAGCCCTAGATCCCATCTAGGGGGGGCGGCCAAGGGGTGGAGAGGGGGAAACTTGCCCCCCAAGCAAGGTGGGGCGCCCCCTCCCCAAACCCTAGGCGCCTTGGGCCCTTGTGGGGGGCGCACCAGCCCACCTAGGGCTGGTCCCCTCCCACACTTGGCCCATGCAGCCCTCCGGAGCCGGTGGCCCCACTTGGTGGACCCCCGGGACCCTCCCGGTGGTCCCGGTACATTACCAATAAAACCCGAAACTTTTCCGGTGACCAAAACAGGACTTCCCATATATAAATCTTTACCTCCGGACCATTCCGGAACTCCTCGTGACGTCCGGGATCTCATCCGGGACTCCAAACAATATTCGGTAACCACATACAAACTTCCTTTATAACCCTAGCGTCATCGAACCTCAAGTGTGTAGACCCTACGGGTTCGGGAGACATGTAGACATGACCGAGACGATCTCCGGTCAATAACCAACAGCGGGATCTGGATACCCATGTTGGCTCCCACATGTTCCACGATGATCTCATCGGATGAACCACGATGTCAAGGACTCAATCGATCCTGTATACAATTCCCTTTGTCTAGCGGTATTGTACTTGCCCGAGATTCGATCGTCGGTATACCGATACCTTGTTCAATCTCGTTACCGGCAAGTCTCTTTACTCGTTCCGTAACACATCATCCCGTGATCAACCCCTTGGTCACATTATGCACATTATGATGATGTCCTACCGAGTGGGCCCAGAGATACCTCTCCGTTTACACGGAGTGACATATCCCAGTCTCGATTCGTGCCAACCCAATAGACATTTTCGGTGATACCTGTAGTGCACCTTTATAGCCACCCAGTTACGTTGTGACGTTTGGTACACCCAAAGCATTCCTACGGTATCCGGGAGTTGCACAATCTCATGGTCTAAGGAAATGATACTTGACATTAGAAAAGCTTTAGCATACGAACTACGATCTTTGTGCTAGGCTTAGGATTGGGTCTTGTCCATCACATCATTCTCCTAATGATGTGATCCCGTTATCAACGACATCCAATGTCCATGGTCAAGAAACCGTAACCATCTATTGATCAACGAGCTAGTCAACTAGAGGCTTACTAGGGACATGATGTTGTCTATGTATCCACACATGTATCTGAGTTTCCTTTCAATACAATTATAGCATGGATAATAAACGATTATCATGAACAAGGAAATATAATAATAACTAATTTATTATTGCGTCTAGGGCATATTTCCAACACTGGCCGGGGGCCGAAAAATTGACCCAAACAACAGAAGCTAAAAATTGAAGCCGATGATCTGGGTCAAGTCCCGGATGATCCGGGTAAAGGCCGGACAATCCGGGCAATCGTCCGGACGTCCGGACAAATTTTTCTGCTGTGGACTTTACAAAATGGCCCTAAACACCCTCAATATGGCCTCATATCAAAAAGTGTTCAACATGGAAGTTGTGCGTCTCGTTGAGACGGCTGATTTTGATATAAAATTCGTCTAAATGCAAGGTCGTATGTGGATTCTAGAGCCAAAATAGTAAGCTGTTGTTAGAAAGGCTAGGCAGGATCATTCGGGCCTTGAGCCGGACATCCGGGCCGGGGGTCGTGAAGAGTCCGTGTTTTATTAGGTTTTGATGATTTGGACGGCTATGCAAGTCCTTTTCTTGTACGGGAAGTCCATCCGCCTCTTATATAGACAAGAGGTGACAGCCGATTGAACAACAACACACAATCGCAAAACCCATCTACTTTTTACCCTAGTTTTACATCTCTCCCTTGTTCTTTCTCTCTCGTTCTTCGTTCGTTCTTCTTCATGTTGAAGGGCAGCGATCCTCGAGGCTCTAGGGCCGGGTAAACCGACCTAGGGCAGCCCATTGCCGCCGCGCATCCAGATGGAGTCCCTCCCGGGCGCGTGGGGTTTCGGGTGCTCAAAGACGCCCGCCGAATTGCTTGCGTACCGCGCTTCCGGACGGGTCTCCTTCGGCGCGAGCTGCCGTGCTTCACCCTCGATGTTGGAGGTACACGGTGACGTGTTCGTGTACGAACACAGTGCTGCCATCACGCCACTGGAGCTGCTGTTCAACGTTGCCCTCGTATGTCTTGGCTCTCGGGACAAGCTACGCCAACGCGTGAAGGGGAGGGCGAGCTGCGCTGGCATGGGCCAGCACCGGCAGCGAGCTTTGGTGGCTCGCGCAGGCACCCGCGAGGCTGCGCCAGCATGTGCAGACGTGCACGAGCACCGGCGGTGAGCTGCAGTATCTCGCATCGGCAAGGCAAGGGTGAGCTGTGCCGGCGCGATAGGTGTGGGCGAGTACCTGCGGATGCGCACACGGGCATGGTCAAGGCGAGCTGCGGTGGCGCGCGCAGGTATGGGCGAGCAACGGCCGCGACATGTGGTTGCTCGGCCAAGCATCACCGACATGACGAGCTAGCCAGCCCACAAACGCATGAGATAAGGTTGAAAGGTCCAAGGGCACTTTGGTCCTTTCAGGTGCGAGAAGATGGAAAAAGAAAAAGAAAAGCAATGGAAAAAGAAAAAAATGTATTTTAATCAAAGTACACGTGGGTGGTATATTTACGAAATTAATTTTGACAGTGGCATTTGTACCAAACCCCATATTGAAAGAGGCAAATAGCCAATTTTTTCAGAAACGTCGAAACGATACGCCGATACGATCGCAACAGCGCCGCAAAACTCAAAACACAAGCGCAGCAGATCCAATCGAAGTCGAGCGGAGAACGATGTCGCCGACGCCGGTCGTAGGGCACGAGAAGGAGGCGGAGGCGACGCCGGAATCAGGGCACAGGAAGGAGGCGGCAGCGGAGGATGAGGTTACCTTAACGCCGGTGAAGCCCGAGGCGGCGGCGGAAGGAAAGAGAGCCTACATCCACATCAAGGTAACGAGCCAGACTTTCCCGGACGCCTTCGTCCGCGCCAAGCGCAAAGTCGTGCTGAGCCGCGTCATGGACATGTACTGCGACAAGCACTCGCTCAATCCGGAAGCCGTCGTGTTCCTGAACGACGAGGGCAAGCGCATCAGGCCCTCGCAAACGGCGGAGGAGGCCGGCTTGGATGACGGCGAGGTTATCAGCGTCCACATCGCCCAGCTCGGCGGCTCCGGCCGTGCTTCGGCCTAGTTGTTTTCATGCGTATGCGTGAACCTTATGAGCAGTTAGTTCTCTGCTCCTCGCTTTGGATCGGGCTTATTGTTCTTGAAAAATAGTTTGCTTGGGCTGCAACTTTCCATCGAATGTACTATCTGATTTTATTCTAAGTAGACCATAATTTCTTGGTTGAATGCATATATTCCCAAAAAAATAAAATGCATAGGAGCTGCTTGGTTTGCATTTTTTTTTTTTTGCAAACCAACATTTGCCAAACTCAAACATGCCAATACTTGGCAACTTTAGCTAGTGATTCGTTGAAAACAAATGAAGGTGAGCCGATTTAGCCAAGATTCTTGAGTTGCCCAAATTAAACCCATTAAGGGAGAAAGAAGGGGTGACGGTCTGGCGCTCTGGTTATTCATTGTTTTTTAGATAAAAAAGAGAAAAGTTTTCTTTTAGAAGGACAAGAAATGAGCGCACTTCATATCAGGTGGCGCGCAATGGCACGTTCAAACCACTAGTTTGGGTTCAAACTAATACGTAGGCTCATAGGCCATAGATTTCCCGATCATAGAAATATGTGTGATTTTTTTTACGTCGTGGATATGTTTTCATCGGTTGATTTGAAACTCAGGTTTGTGTGATTTGTTTTGATTCGTATCATATGTATTCAAGTAAGTAATTTCATTTAAGTGTGCATGCAAGGTATCCATGTGGCTAATATACCATGTGCCGGAGACTAAGGCATAGCCTAGTGGTGGGAAGGGGATGATGCCTTCCCACCCAGCTAGGTTCAAGGCACGGTACTTACAATTTGGATTTGTTGCACTAATTATATTGTAGGGGTTCTCTTACAGTCTTTCTGTCAAAAAAATATAACTATAAGTGATAAAAAAATATTTTACACAGGGGAATCCTCTGCTTGGGCCAGCCCATGCAGTAGGGACCTCCTTAACTGCGCTCTGCGTGCTGGTAGAAGACACAACACACCCGTTTGGGCTGGCCCATGTCCAGGCGGCCTGTTTTTAAAATTTTACTTTTTTTATTTCTATTTTCCCTTTCTGTTTTTTCCAACTTTAAATAATTTGGGACTTAAAATTTGTGAAAATTTAAAAAATGAGAATTCTGAAATAAAATCTTTAATAAATAATAAAATTTGTGTGGATTCAAAAAATGTTCGCGATTTTGTAACAATATTTGCTTACTCAAAAAATGTTTGAAATTTAAAAACAAATGCTTAGGAAATAAAAAAATGTTCATGTATTAAAAATGTTAATAAAATTGAACAAAATTTCACCAGTTCAAATAATTTTCATGAATGGAAAATATCCAAAAAATTCAAAAACTATTCATGACTTACACAATAGTTTATTTATTCATAAAATTTCATTGATTCAAAAAATGATCATGCATTTTAAAAATGTACCTTAAATAAAAAAAAATCTTCGTGAATTTCAAAAATTGTTTCGCTAATTTCCAAAAAAAAAAGTTTGACGATTATAGAAATATTCACTAATTCAAGAAATTTTTCTAAAAAATGTTCAATTTTTTAAAAAAATGTTTGCAAATAGTATAAAATGTTCATTAATTCAAAAGGTGTTCTTGATTTTAGAAAATGTTTAAAATTTGTAAAAGTGTTCATATATTTGAAAAGGTCATGATTTCAAATATGTTCCAAGAGTTTAATTTTTTTCAATATTTAAAAATTATTCATGATTTCATGAAATTGAGAGTGATAATGTATCTCGTTGATGTATGAAAATGTGGACATGGCCATTGAGGATTATGTTTTTTTCCCGTTGCAACGCACGGGCCGCTAGTAAGAAAATAAGTGTATATACCTTAGTATTATTAGGCATATTTATCCACTAAAAACCATCCAAAGCGATTA